>NW_027425564.1:0-1136 GCF_003597395.2 Chelonoidis abingdonii
CCCCCACTGCCTTATCCCTGGGCTCATGGACTCAGCTCTTCCCCATGCCAGTGGCAGTACATCCTCAGGATGGGCTCCCAAAGACAAGGGGTAAAACCCCAGAGAGCCATCCGTTTGCTCTCTAGCTGCTGGTGCCCCTTGGCTTGTGCTGGCCACAGAACAATCCTGCCATGCTGAAGCACTAGATGGGGCCTCCTGACAGCGAGCTCTATATGCAGGTCACTTCCTGTCTCCATTTCCGCTCCTTCTCTTTGTCTGTTAAACTGGAAGCTCTTTGGGGCAGGAGCACTGGCTGGGTGCCTGTGCTGGGTCCTGGTCTCACCTGGCTGCTGCTAGACAAATGATAAACATGGATACAGTGAAAGCAGCAGAGAATCCTGTGGCACCTTATAGACTAACAGACGTTTTGGAGCGTGAGCTTTCGTGGGTGAATACCCACTTCGTCAGACGCAGGATACAGTGGTTTCTGTTCAGTCCCGAACTGGGCAACTTGATCCCTGTTCAATTTAGTTGTGCCTTTGCCCTAGGGGGAGCAGCAGGTGGGGCAATGGGACTTGCAGGGTCACCACCACCCTTTCCCGGGTGCAGCACAGGCATCTCCAAGACCAAAGTCTGGAAGTGTTGGGGAGCGGCCCAGGCTCGAGTCCTGCCCCCACAAGCAGATCTGCCAGGGCAGGGAGTAGCTGAACCTCACAGCCCCCCGAGCCTACAAAGCCCGCAGCGGCCCCGGGGGAGAAGCGCTCTGTGTGGGGGTGTGCACACACTCTCACACGTTTACATTCTTAATGGGGCTGCTGAACGGAGACATGCCATTGGCTGCCAGCGATGCAGCTCCTGGGTATCCGGCTTCGCAGCTCCACAAACAGCAGACTCCCTCGGCACAGCAGAGACCTGCCTGGCTCCCCGGAGAAGGGCAGGGACTGATTCCGATCTCACTCCAGTTCCACACCTGATTCCCCTGGGGCTCCTCCCAGGTGTCCCTGACCGGAACGTGGCCATGGGGTGTCAGTCCGGAGCGGCTGCTCCGGCGCCAGGTGGCGAGTGCCCGGCGCCGTGGGCGTGAGCGCTGCAGAGACCCCAGCTCCCGGCGCGAGTCCGGCCCGGCGGCAGGTCCCCATGGTGTGAACGTGCGGCGG
>NW_027425565.1:0-1554 GCF_003597395.2 Chelonoidis abingdonii
GCTGACTCATATCCAACTTCTCATCCACTGTAATCCCCAGGTCCTTTTCTGCAGAATTGCTGCTTAGCCAGTCAGTTTCAAGCCTGTAACGGTGCATAGGATTCTTCCATCCTAAGTCCAGGACTCTGCACTTGTCCTTGTTGAACCTCATCAGATTTCTTTTGGCCCAATCCTTCAATTTGTCTAGGTCACTCTGGACCCTATCTCTACTCTCCAGCATATCTACCTCTTCCCCCCAGATTAGTGTCATCTGTGAACTTGCTCAGGGTGCAATCCGTCCCATTATCCAGATCATTAATAAAGATGTTGAACAAATCCGGCCCTAGGATCGACCCCTGGGGCACTCCACTTGGTACTGTCTGCCAACTAGACATCGAGCCATTAATCACTACCCATTGAGCCTGACAATCTAGCCAGCTTTCTATCCACCTTATAGTCCATTCATTCAGTCCATACCTTTTTAACTTGCTGGCAAGAATACTGTGGGAGACCATATCAAAAGCTTTGCTAAAGTCAGGGTACATCATGTCCACTGCTTTCCCCATATCCACAGAGCCGGTTATCTCATCATAGAAGGCAATCAGGTTGGTCAGACATGACTTGCCCATGGTGAATCCATTTTGACGGTTCCTGATCACCTTCCTCTCCTCCAAGTGCTTCAAAATAATTTCCTTGAGGACCTACTTCATGATTTTTCCAGGGACTAAGGTAAGACTGACCAATCTGTAGTTCTCCAGGTTCTCCTTCTTCTCTCTTTTAAAGATGGGCACTATATTTGCCTTTTTCCAATCATCCGAGACCTTCCCCAATTGCCATGAGTTTTCAAAGATAATGGCCAATGGCTCTGCACTCACATCCGCCAATTCCCTCCGCACCCTCAGATGCATTGCATCTGGTCCCATGGACAGTTGCTGCTCCATTTTACACTCGTGTCTTTCACACAACTAATGCTTTAAGCCAGGGTTTCTCAAACAAGGGTCACCGCTTGTGTAGGTCCGGCTGATCGCGGCTCCCACTGTCCGCGGATCGCTGCTCTGGGCCAATGGGAGCAGCTGGAAGTGGCAGCCAGTAAGTCCCTCGGCCTGTGCTGCTTCCGGCAGCTCCTATTGTCCCAGAGCAGCGATCTGTGGCCAGTGGGAGCCGTGGTTGGCTGAACCTGCAGACGGGGCAGGTAAACACACCTGCCCAGCCCGCCAGGGGCTTTCCATACACAAGCGGGGACCCCTGTTTGAGAAATCCTGCTTTAAGCTGCTGTTGCTAGCATCGGGCATCTCAGCATCCCTCCTTCACATGGCAGTGTGTAGCAGGGTGGATCCCTGCTCCGGCCCTGAAGGGGTTAAAAACAGTCCAGAGAAGGGGCCGAGGCTGGAGAAAGCAGCCTATTAAGCTGGGCTGATTGGGGAAGTGGCTGCAGCTGGGGGCCACGCCCCAAACTGAGCTGCAGGGCCTAATAAGAAGGCCAGGGAAGCCAAGGGCAGAGAGTCTCCCTTTGCCTGTAGAGGGAGAAGGGCCTGGCTGCTGAAAACCAGAGCAGGTACCTAGGGTAAAGCAGGG
>NW_027425566.1:0-2645 GCF_003597395.2 Chelonoidis abingdonii
CCAGCATTGTTGGAGCAGGCCCATGGAACAGTGAGTAGTGTGAAGCGGTTTTGCAGGGTGGCTGGGAAGCCAGCCAGCTGGTGTGGTGGAGCTGGTCGTGGATGAAGGGCTGCAAGCAGAACTTCATGGAGAGGCGGAACAGCAGTATGGCCCTGGCCATGTAGGTCTGCCCCTTAACACCCTGTGTGGACTTCCCCCCCATTTCACCAGACGGGGGGTGAAAACTCGCAGATAACTCTTGAACTTCTGGGTGGACTGACCAAAGACTTTTGGGTTGTTGACTTTATGGGGTGATTGGACTTAAGTACCGTAAGGGGAAAAGGATGTGCCAATACTTGCGGAGGTTGGGTTTTTGTTTATGGTTTGTGTTATAACCCTGTTTGTGTGTTTCTCCAATGGTTGGGATGCCGCATTGTCTTTCCTTTATTAAGGAATTTTGCTACATGCAGGACTCCCGTGCTTGCGAGAGGGGAGGATTGCCTCCTAGAGGCACCCAGGGGTGTGTGGTATGTAAGTGTCCCAGGTCACTGGGTGGGGGCTCGAGCCGGTTATGCATTGTGTTACTGAAACGGAACCCCTGGATACTGAACCCAGCCCTTGTTGCTGCCAACTCAGAGGGGCAGAAGGGTTACACTAAATAATAGTTCCAGAGAGCAAAAAATAATGACATTATTAAAACTCCCATGAGGGAACTTAGTTCTTTCTAAGATTGCTCATTATGAGCTATTTTACATTTCTGGTAAATATGATGAGCAAGATTCTCTTCTCATACCCGTTAGTTATTAGTGTAACTCCACTAATTTAAGCAGAACTACTCCTGTTTTTCCCCAACGTGAGGGGGCCATACGTGTGTTTTGCACTGGAGATGGGTTTGTATCAACAGATGAACTTCATAATAAAGGGAGCGGAAGGCAATCAAACCTGGGAAGGGCAGGGAGGGAGGGAGAAATGAGTCTATTTGTTTTACCAACAACTAAAAAAATTAAGGAATTTTTGAACAAAATGAAATGCTTTTAAATGGAAAATCCATTTTTTTTGACCAACCCCTAAACTTGAGAGGTTTGGCTCATAGGAAAGGCTGTTCTCTACAGCATTATATGCACAAAGGATTCCCCAGCTCAAAATAATACTGACCCCATCATCATGATCTTTCACAGTGATCCCTCTCTGTGAACCCCTTCAAATAGCACTTAAAGGGAGCTGCCAGCAGCACCGGAATGGGAGCCTACCCCTGTGGGTGTTCTAAGGACTGTATACATCCCAGAACTCTGTGGGTTTATGGGACCAACCCCGCTGGCTGCTTCTAAGGAAGTGCAATCTCTACCCACCAGTGGGGTGATTCAGAAGAAACTTTGCAAGGCAGGCCTAGCAGATTTTCCACCAAAATTCACCCCCTTTTCACAGATTTTTCCTCAGAAAAGGCTGATAATAGACCTAGCTCATGCGATAAAACTGAGTGTTTACACTATGGATTTCGTTTCAGAATTGGAGAGCTGTTCAGTTGTGTGTACTGTCCTCCAAGCTTTTGCACACATTTTTGTCAATAACATGGTATGATGGTCAAACATACTTGTGAAGGGGTGTATGTCCCACAGTGACACTGGAATAGCAAAGGGGAGCTGGAAAGCTCAGTTAGGGCACTTGCTAGGAAGTACAGGCCATGACAGGACCAATTAAGAATAAGGCCCAGCTGGGGAGGAGCTGGGTGGTTATTATCAAGGAAGGACTTCAGAGAAGGAGGCAGAAAGTCTAGGAGGAGAGTTGGTGGGGGGAAGGACTGCCTTGTGTGTGCTTTCATAGGGGGAATTATGGTAAAAAGTCAGGTGAGCTATGGAAAAGCCACTGGAGTGTGGCAAGCCTTGGTAAAAGGGCAGCATCTGGATCTTTTGGGAGGTGTTCAGCTGAGGAACAGAACACTGGGGAAATTTAAGAGGGCCTGAAGTTCTTGCCTGAGGGGGGCAGAAGGGGTTTAAATCTATATTTTAATTTGGGATCTTTTTTGGGGTGAGGGGGAACTTCAGGTAGGAGCCCCATGCTGGAAGGAAAAGTACACATTGAGGTTGTGGTGCCTGAGAAGAATACAGGTGCACAGTGGAGCCTGAATGGGGGTGTGCGAAAATCCTGTAGATAGGGTGAGCGGGGATGAAGTGATGAGAGATAGTGAGAGTCTGAATAGGCTTCCCTTGCCTGCTTATTACAGGGGTCCTATGCTGGAACCCAGAGGAGAGGAAAGGCCTGGATTTTTCTCCAGTCCCACTGGGAAAGTTATGTGAAAGTCCTGAGGCTAAGCATGGAAGGACTGCTGAGTCTGGACTTGGATCAACAATTCAGCATGATGCTTTTAGACTTTTGTTTGTTGCATTCAGTGTTACCCTGGAAGGGGTGGGACAGAATGTGATCTAGCCAGAGGGCTGAATCACCTGCAGAGGCAGACCATAGAACTGTAGGCTGTGAGTGCCAGATGAAGAGACTATGGCCAGGTCTACACTGCGACTTTAAATCGGTTTAATGGCTGATATACCGATTTAACGCTGTATCCGTTCACACGACATCGTCCTTAATATCGAGTTAACCGCCTCCTTAAATCGATTTCGGAACTCCTCCCAAACGAGAGGAGTAGCGCTAAAATCGATAGTGATAACTCG
>NW_027425566.1:3369-6458 GCF_003597395.2 Chelonoidis abingdonii
ACTCGTTTAGAGTTCGTGTGGACAGGAAATCACGTTATTGGCTCCGAGGCACATCCCAGAGTGCTGCATTGACCGCTTCTGGACAGCAATCTGAACTCGATGCAGCGTGCAGGTAAACAGAAAAAGCCCCGCACTTTTGAATATGCATTTCACTGCATATGTCCGAGCGTGGAGCTCTATGATCCAGCAACGCTGGCGATTTGCAGTTCTACAAAATCCAAAAAGAAGCTCCAGCTGACCGTACGCGGAATACTTTTAGTTCTGATCGCCTGTATGGGAGACAAATCTTGTTGTGATCCAGCTCCGTTTACAGTAACACGAAACGCCAAGCGTAGAACTAAAAACTGCAGGATACACAGACCTGCGTGTGACCAAGCGCTTTAAGGGAAGCCAGAGACTCAATGACGCTCATGAAGGGAGGGAGAGGTCTGAGGACTCCAGCTATAACCCACATCCACAGCCCAGTCTATACAAGATTTGCATAATTACGCCCAGAAGCTCCCAAGGTTGTAGGTCAAAAACACAGTGTCTAGCGTGGTTCAGGGAAACAGGCTCCTCAAGTTTCTTTCCCCCCCTCCACAACGTGGAAAAAAAACGGGTAAAAATCATCCTTGACTACTCTCTACTGTCACCCCTAGATTACTGAATGCTCTGTACGGCAACGCTACAGCCACTGCAGAGCAATATCCGATCTTCCTCTCTTCGGTTGTAGACATTCTGCGACCTGAAACCCACCATCCAGCGAAGAAACCGTCCTACCTGCTTCAACATTCAGAGAAGGCACATTGCTACTTCTAGCAGTACGATAGACAGAAGCTAATACAAGCATTACATCATTAACTTTGGGGCTCAAAATTTCTGCAATCACATTTGGCGATTGAACTCGCCTCAGCAATGATCAATTCCTCCCAGATGGTATCTAAAATAGAGTCCATTCTGCCTGACTAGTCATAGTCCCAGAGGCTGCCTCACAAGTGCCTCCCCTCCCCCCGACATCATCTTTCTCTCACACAAGTCTCCGTTTCTCTATTCTGTATTCCTTAAACTTCATACACACACGGGGCGAGGGAACAATGACACGTGCCCAGAATTGAGGCGACGATGGAATAAGCAAACGGTGCCTTTCTTGCAGGAACCTCTGTGAATAGGACACGGAGGAGCCATCCGTGGTTGCTCGTCTGGAAGTGTTAAAGCAGCGTTATCTGTGCTGTTTCTAGTGATTCTATGCTATGATGCAGTGCGGAGCGCGATCTGACCTCTTCGGGTCGTGAGTCGCAGGACTGGTCTGGGGATGCGCGTGGTGGTGTTGTGTGTGGGGGGGGGTGGGGGGTCAAGTGTTGGTAAACAGGGGAAATCCACCGAGAGCTACAGTGAAATTTTCCTGCTTTCACGTGCCAGCTCTATTGGGGTGTGGTGGACCACGCTATAATGATTTGCCGTGTAGGGTCGTAGTATTTCAATGCAAGTATCTCCTGCAATATGAAAACCTATATGTGAGTAGCAGATATTAATCGCGGTAGAGACAAACTCTCTTTGATCAGACTCCGTTAAAGAACAGAAAATGCAAAGCCTTTTGAAAATATATCTTACAGATACACAGCGGGACTACAACAGATAACGGGAACCAGACACTGCAAAACGGATGGATTCTGTGGGTGAGTGAGTGAGAGTATGAGGTGGTGATGAGTGGTTGACTACAGCTTAACCAGCTCCACCGGGCGCTGAACATGTGTGTGTGTGCCCGCCCCAATGGTCTGGCAGGGCAATACACCGGTGGTCTTGTGTGTCTGGAACAGCTCGGTCATGAATCCCCCCCCAGCCACCGGAAAAAAAAGGGTGAAAAGTAAAAATGTCAGTGTGTGTGTGTGTGTGGATGGAAAAAATGGTCGTGTGATGATTAGAATGGGGTGAAAGAGTTATTCTGATTACCCTTCCAACCCTGATATTGTATGATTCTGTGCCCTGGGGGTACTGAGCCCCCTGATGGCTGGATATTGAACTGAGGGTGATGCAGGGCCCAGCACGGAGACAGAAGGGTCACTACAATACTCGTCAGACCCAGCCAGAGAGGCCCAAGGGTGCACTGAGATCCTTGCACCATCTCAGGGTTTGCTGCTGCCCTTGAGGGGCCTCGTCCGCACTCAGACCAGGAGCCCCTTCAATAATAACACTCACTGCCTAGACCCTAAGGATTGTGTGACAGCGTGGAGCCTTCCCCATTGCACACGGGGACCCTGGGGTGCAGGAAGCCCTGGTTACTCTGCCCCACACATTCACCCAGCGACTCCCCCGAGCTGCCGGACCAGGTCCCTGGGGTCAGAGCACGGGAAGTTGAGTGGCACTGACCGGCCGGGGCTTCTGGGGCTGCTGGGGTTGGGGGAAGGAAAGGATTAAACCCAGTGTGATGGCACTTTGCTGCCCAGCCCTGGCTGGTCTCTGCCCTCTGGGCGCAGCATGGGGGGTGCGTTTCTAAGCAGATCACTGCCCACTTACCGGGCCATTTGCCCCAGACACAGAGAACCCAGGTGCTGAGGGAAGGAGCAGCCCCAGCAGTGCCGCATTGGCCCTGGCAGAGGTTGAGCCTGCGAACACAGCAGCAGAGGCAGCGGCAGAGAGAGGGGCTCAGCCATTGAGAGCAACAGCGTACCCACCCACAGGGGAGGGGTCAGCGCTGGGACAACAGGCCGGGCTGGGTCAAGGGCTGGGAGCTCTGGCAACGAGTGCAGTACCAGAACCAATGGCCCTGCTGGAGACCCCAGGCCGGGCCAGCTGGGAGCAGCCAGCGAGTGACTCAGGGCCTGGGACCCTGCCCAGGACAGGGCAGCTGTGGGGATGTGGGGGCACGAGGCTCCCCCGGGACTGGAGATTCCCTAGAATGAGGCATCAAGGAGACGGGCTCAGGATCCTGACAGGCTCAGGGGCCAGGGTTGTGGAATGGCCCAGAGCCCAGCCATGCCCAGGGTCCTGTGGCCATAGACTGCGCTGGGCTAGGGGCAGCAAGGGCGGGGAGGGAAGCAGGGCTGGCAGTGGTGAGGGTCTGAAATAACCCAGAAGGAGCATCTGGCCTTCCTGATTCTAGCTTTGCCCTG
>NW_027425567.1:0-1318 GCF_003597395.2 Chelonoidis abingdonii
CCCCCGGTTCAGTGTTGGGGCTGTAGAACCCATCACACACCCTCTCCCATCAGTTTCAGAGTTGCTGGGTGTACTTGTGTTGACTGACCCATCTTCCCTCTTCCATCATCTCAAGAAAAGTTTGCATTTTTATGATCTTTACCAGCTCAATTCAGTACTTCAAAGTAGGAGAATTGCAGGGACAAATGCCCTCGCATGACTCGGGGTGGTTGTCCTTCATGGACTGTATACACTGTAGGGGTGTATGATCTGTCACTAGCTGGAATGGCTGACCCCACATCTAATGCATGCTTTCCACAGCCCACTTTACCCCTAGAGCTTCCTTCTCAATCACCAAAGAGATCGCTTCATGGGGAAACAGCTTCCTGATAAGATACAAGCCAGGATGTTCCTCTCCCCCTACTTCTGACAGTGTTGCTCCAAGATGGATGTCCAGTGTGTCCACTTGTAGAGTAAAAGGTTTTGAAAAGCTGGGGTGAAATAAGAGATTCTGGGACCAGCCATTACAAGGGAAGGTAAGTGAGCTTATCCCATACGCTACTTTCAAGACACTTCTGGTTGTATTGTTGTTTTATTATTTCAACTTTCAGTGAAGTCAATGGGGCTAGTCACACTAGAGAGCAGTAGACCTATAACTATATATTTGCAAGTTTGGGACTGTGAGGTCCATTTGTGCAAGCCCTCAAGCTTTCTATGCCTAGCTGTCCAGGTGTGGAGAACTTGAAGAAGAGAGCCTGAGATTTATGGGGTTAAACTTAAAGATGATGAGAAATAATTGGTGTCCTGAGAAACCAGACACTATAGCAGGTTATTGTATATACTAACTGGGGAAAAGAAAGAAGTGTCCCTGTCATAAGTAGATAGGTAAGGGTTAATTTTCTTTTACCTGTAAAGGGTGAACAAAGGGAACCAAACACCTGACCAGAGGACCAATCAGAAAACTGGATTTTTTAAAAGTCAGGGGCGGGAATTGGGGACTCTGTGTCTTTTGTTTCTCCCAGCTATGGTGAGAGCATCTTTCCTTCAATCTCCAAGCTTCTTTCTACTCTTCTGTTACCAAGCGTGAGTACAAAAGGAAAGCAATAGGTTAATATTGTAAGTTGTATTTGCATGTGTGTAATTGCTGGATTGGTTTAAACTGGCTATTTTTTTAACCAGACTGTGTATTCCTAATTCTTATAAGTAAGAGCCTGTAATTGACATCTTAATGCAGTGGGTTATATTTTTCTGTATTTTCTTTCTTTTTATATAAAGTTTCTTTTTAAAACCTGGTTGAGGTTTTGGTTTTTCTCTGGTTAGGCTACAGGAAGGGGGGGTG
>NW_027425568.1:0-1302 GCF_003597395.2 Chelonoidis abingdonii
AGCTTAGAGGAATTCATGCTGGTACCCCATCTTTTGGACGCTAAGGTTCAGGGTGGGGAATTATACCATGACAGAAGTAAACAAAATACACCTTTACGGCCATCATATCAGATTAGCGAGGAAAGGCCACCGCGCCCAGGAAGAACCTAAATAAACCCAATAGGAGACAGATTTGGTATGCACAGACCCCAGATGACTGTAGGAGCAGGACCATGGACTACAAGTTTAATATTTATAAGACAGAACATTTGAAAAAAAGATATATAGATTGGCTTGATAAAGAAAATTTTACCTTCAAAAAAACCACCATAAATGGATTCTCCTCCTCTCCCATTTCCTTGAAAGAAAAAAAATACATTGTATTACAAATAAATGTAGTCAACATATAAATCTTTAAAGTTCAAGATGTGCCTAATGACTCCTAAAGAAAGTATCATAATACAAAAGATATTTCAATTATTGCATCCAAGTCAAAATATCTTCAAGAACAGTCAAATAGGAAGCTATATGTATGCTTAAGTAGAATGGGACTGGGAAAAGCAATAACCTGCATTTTCTATTTATTTTGCACTGTTTCACGTATCTCTAGATTAAGCTAAGGGTACGTCCACACTACCTGCTGGATCGGTGGGCAATGATCGATCTATCAGGGATCGATTTATTGTGTCTCATCTGGACACGATAAATCAATCCTCAGACGTGCTCCCATCGACTCCGGAACTCCACCAGGGCGAGAGGCGGAAGCGGAGTCTACGGGGGAGCTGCGGCCATCAATCCCATTCCATGAGGACAGGAGGTAAGATGAAATAAGATACGTCGACTTCAGCTATGCTATTCCCGTAACTGAAGTTGTGTATCTTACATCAACACAAGCCCCCCACCCCCTGGGTAGACCAGACTACTGCTGGAAAATACATTGCTTTACACTGCATTACACTAAAAATTTCCACTGGAAGGCCACTCCAAGCTATAAATTTAATGGAACCGAAAGCTATTTATAAAAATGTTCTTATTTGAAGGCCCTATTTAGCACATCTTACTCAAAGAATACAAACCTTAAAATCCACAGACATTTCATCTGAATACAGAGTGCTGAACGGGACCCTTAAAAATATCTTACTATTTAAAAACTGGAGTTTTCTTTTAAGCCTGTGTCCTACCTTCACTGAAGTCACCTCCTTGGATCATAAAATCTTTCACAACTCGATGAAACAGACAACTTTTGTAATGCAATGGCTTCTGGGTTGATTTTCCAGTACCTTTTTCACCTAAAAGGGAGAGAGGGAAGAGGCGGGGAAGGAA
>NW_027425569.1:0-12766 GCF_003597395.2 Chelonoidis abingdonii
ACCAGATTGTACTCAAGACCTTTGTTCTATTTCTTACTCTTTTGCTGTCTGTCTCTGTGATTTTGGGCAAGCCCCTTCTTTGTTCCTTCATTTCTCCCTCTGTTTTAATAAAAGGGTGGGGAGGGGAAGGTTACAATGATTACTCACTTTTTAGAATACTTTGAGAGCCGTAAAGGAAAAGTGTTGCATATATTATTTTTTTGCACATTGGTGTAGTGCAGACTGTGGACACTGTCACCTGTGAAAAGATTAACTTGTAAAGCCCACAGCTTTCGGTAGTTGGTTGCTAAGTGTCTTGCTTTTGGGAGTATAATCAGCCAATGAGCATTTGTTCTGATGAGGCCTCTGATTTGTTATGGGGCCTATCACTAATGTGCTATCATGCTGTTGTTGCTATATCCATAATAATGATGATGGGCTTGAAATTAAAATTTTGGAGCCAGATCTGAACTTCCCCAAAGTTCAGGAGAGTTTGGATCTGGGGTCTGATTCAGTCCCATTAATAGTTTTGGGTTTGGTCTGGGAGGTGGAGGTGGGATTAAATTAGCTCCACCTTCTTACTGCTCTCTGCAGGGACTGTCTGAAAAAATTAATGTATGAAGCTTCCTGTAAAGATCTCATTGGACTGCTCTGCTATGACATTTTAGGTGTTTAAAGGTGGAGAATAGGGAAGCCGTAAATGTGAGAATGAACGTGCATAGCAGTCTGAGGAAGAAAAGCGCTACAGTATATACATGTTAACTATTTCTTCCCCCAGCATCTGGTATAGAAGAACGCAGTAAAGACACAGCTCTCTTAGGCTCTGCTCTGTGTGTATGTTCTTGACCCAGGGCTGCTCCAAATTAAGAATGGATGCAAAAGGCAGCAGTATGGTACGAGAACCCATTGCAGAGACTCATCTTTAAGATGGTAAAAGAGAATATAGGAAAATGGTCATTGTGTCTTAAACTACCAGCACTGATGTACTGTCCATTGGTTGGTTGTGAGCTCCTCTAGAGAAGGACCTTGTCTTCTGTGTGCTTGTACTGTGAGAGGTGCGCTCTGAAGCTGACAAGGCAGCAGACATCTTGCCTCTGTGACTTCCAGATTGCATTATTGTAATGCACTCCTAGACTTTAAGGTCAGAAAGGATCATTGTGATTGTGACCAACTGGGAATGTTCTTAATGTTTGCTCTGAATACCTGTTTTGGTGCCTCAGTGTCCCCTATGCAGTTCTTAATATCTAGGTGGTGGGATAAGAGTGTGTGATTGCTGCAGAGCAAAGGGCCAATGCACCTAAATGCCTGACACTTTGTCTCCTAGCAACTGATGGCCTGGGTCCCTCCTCTGCAAAGGTGCCAATTGAAGGTGTTGGAGACAAAGGGATCAGGTGGCCTCCTGGCCCCGGGAAAGGAGCTGAGCAGAGAGGAGGGGCTGGGGGGGGGATTGTTAGTCTGGAGCTGTCTGGGGACGAGGAGTGAAGTGCAGATGTGGGGGTCTAGCTCACTGCCCCCCAGAATGGACTCGGCCGAGGGGTCCGGTTCACTGTATTGACAAGCTCTGTTTTAGACCCTGTTCCTGTCATCAAATAAACCTCTGTTTTACTGGCTGGGTGAGAGTCACATCTGACTGCAAAGTGGGGGTGCAGGACTCTGTGGCTTCCCCAGGACCCTGCCAGGGCGGGCTCGCTGTGGGAAGCGCACGGAGGGGCAGAGGATGCTGAATGCTCCAAGGAGAGACCCAGGAGGTGAAGACGTGTGAGCTTCTTGCCCTGATCAAGTCTGCTCCAAGGGAGAGGAGGCTCCCCAAAGTCCTGACTGGCTTGGTGGGGAGCTGTTCCAGAGCATCGCCTGGTGACTCCGTGACAGTGATCATCTAGCCTGACCTCCTGCTCAGACTATTGCAAGCCCTGACCCTGCTATGAATCCAGTGGCAAAACTACTCTTTTGACTTCAGTAGTAATAATGATGTATTTATTACCTAGCTCTTATATACTGCTTAAATTAGAGCAGGATCCAGCTACCCTTGCAGACCCATTGGAAATTACAGCCGATGCAGAATGTGTTCTGCCTGTTTAATGGTGTTAAACCCACATGGAGAAAATATAGCAATTCTCCAAAGAGTGCTATGGCTTGCCGTTGCTGGGTGCAATTAAATGTGGTTTGTTTGTTGTTTTGTTTTTTAACCAATGGTAATTGAAGCTTTGCGACGGCAGTGTTGACAGGTTATACATAAAATTATATGTGATACATTATAAGCCTTAGGGTTGGGTTCCTGGAGCTCATCTATCATTTCTCTCCCATCGGGTTGCACCATGGCAGCTGAGAGCACTCTCTAGAGCAGTCCGGAGTGGGTGTAATCAAGTCTTCACTGCCCCTGCCTTCTCTGTTAACCTTAAACATTGATGATTAATTTGGCTTCACAGCAGAATTGGTCTTGAGAAAAGGAATTTGAATGGAGGCAGGTTAAAAGCTATAAGGATCCGTTAACAGAAACTGTTTTCTGTGCAGTACGGGGTGTTCAGGAAAAGCAGATTAGCAAGGTGGTATGGTGACATTGTTTGGAGCCAGAAAGGATAAGAGCAATGTGAAAAAGAGACAGTGGATAAACATGGAGGGCAAGCATCTGAAAGGCCTTGAGATAAAAGAACAAAGGCTTCTAACTAGATATCGGTGGAAGAGAGAAGAATTAAAGAGGAGGTGAATATATATAGTCCCCCACCCACATGTGGTCCACAAGATAGTGTCTCCTGCTTGAAAAATATAGCTCTGCATTCGACTTTGTGATCATGCCAGCAGCCATGATCCTACACGTCTGTGTTTTATTTCGTGTATGTGGGGGGATCTGACTTGGGCCTTGGTTCACAGAAAGACTCAGGCAAGTATCTTCCAATATGTGCCATTTTAGTAAACAGCATGAATTGGAGGGCTTTAATTAATCCTTTCTTTATGGCCCACACACAGTAAACTTATTCATAAACCCAGTCAGCAAAAAAAAATAGTGTCCTTAAATGTGCTCACAAAAAGGGGGGTCTTTTTTTGCTTTCATGTTCTTCTTGTGCATGTTATATAAAGATAAATTTTGTCCCCAGTTTAGAAACTACCTACAAGTTCTTTCAACATCGCTCAGTCTCCAGAATAATCAGTTAACACAGGTGGTAGGCTTGAACAGTAGTTGCAACAATGTATGATGTCTTTTTAAGGAATTTCTAATAAACAGGAAACAGTAGCTAAATGGACTTGTCTCAGACCATGTGTATATACAAAGTAACAGCATAACCTTCACATCCATCCCCTTCCTACTGATTTATTCTAATTACTATGTCATCTTGTAAAAATGCGCTTGTACATTCTCGGGGCAGGGGACCATTTCTCCTGTGTTTTTCTGAAGCCTAATATTCTTTTGGTCCCTTCAAAAGAATATAACTCTTGACTACTGGAGTAAATATGAATATAGACAAAAAAAACAAGAAGAAAAAAACTTAAAACCACTTCACTCTTTCTCTTGCCATCCTGGATTCTAGGTCTTAGCCACAGTGTGGGCTGTAAACTATTTTTTTTCTCCTTTCACCCCCTGTCTCCCACAAGCCCCTTTCTTTGTCCAGAGTCATGTGGGCCCACTGGCAAGCGGTTTGTTGTTAACGATATACTGCCAAGAACCCCATGTTGTTGCCTATGTACTAAATCTGCTGCACATGTGATAGCAAAATAATTAATAGAAAAGGCTGTTACAAAAAAGCAGAACAAAAACGCAGAATTCCTGTAAAATCAGTGCTGTTAAAAAATCTCAACAAAATGTCAGGAGCCAGTTTAAAACTGAGAGGCTTAGAATTAAAAAGGTTGGAATAAATTGATATCTGATGAAACAAATTAAAGACAGATGTTCTATCTAACTCTATGATCGATAGTAAAACGTTTTGTACTTATGCTAAGGTTTATTGCCAACCCCAAAGGTTAAAAAATGGTAATTTAAAAAAAAAAATATGTGGGACTTTCTTGCCAGTTCCACACATTCCAGGATCTGGGCTTTCAAGAAAAACAGCAGAAATCGTAGATTAATGTAAACGCAAAGAGCTGATAAGTAGAGTGGGATAATGCACTAGACATTATTAAGATATCAATTATTCTCTTTCTACTCTGATCAAGCTATTGTCGAAATAGAAACACAAACATAAAGAGGAGGAGAAAGAGGTAGGTCATTTGGGAGCTAAGCAAGAATACAGGAATCAGGAAATCTGGGTTCTTGTTGCTATTTATTATTTAAACCTAATGCATCAAACATCGTTTTTGAACCCATAAAGTGGTAGATTTTCAAATGCTACGATGGCAGTTAGACGTTAATTCCATTTTCAATTTTCAGTCAGAGTTAGTAGTCTAAATGCCATGTGCGCATTTGAAAATCTCTCCTAGATCCACCACTCTTCTGTGGACAACTCAGGGCAAGTCAATAGACTCTTTCTGCTTTCATTTTCTCTATCATAAAATGGGGATAATGACGAACCTCCCAGGTTGCTGAGCTTGATAATCAGTTATATCTTAGAGTCCTTGAACAGAAGCCCCTGATAAAATGCAACAAGCTGTCATGAAACAGTGCAAGTACAATGTCAAAGTTCTCACCAAGTATTCTCATTTTGATGATGGCAACCGTTTTAGTTACCTACTTTCCCCTCACACTTCGGTGTCCTTCCTTTTAATTTAAAACTAATTGCGATAGAAAAATAATCAATGTAACAGAAGATTACAGAAAGCCTGTTTTCAGTAGAGAAATGAATCCCTTATACAACTTGTTTGCTTGTGAAAAGTGGTGTTGTGTGTGTGTGTGTGTGGTGTGAGAGAGAGTCTGGATGTTGTGTTACATTGTGTCCTCACATTGGCCTTGGAAGGCTCAGAGGTACTCTCCAATCATTGCCCTCAATTTCTAGCACAAACTTTCAAGGTACAGTAACATAAACCTCCTCCTTCAATCGCATGACAACGATGAAAAAAATTAATGTTTGACCATTCAGAATAATTCCTTCTAGTTCCCTTCTGTGTTGTCACGCTTTGTTTGCATTTTAACTCCAACCGGTTGCAATAGCTAACGAAAGGTCAGGGGCATAATTTGACTAACAGCCCCTGGCTGGTGTATGATTTAGTTGGGGTTAGGTTCCCTGCTTTGAGCAGAGGGGTTGGAACCTAGATACCTTCTGAGGAATCCCTTCCAACCTGAATAGTTGCTTCGATTCGATAATCCTCATTCTGGGTTGGCAGGAGCACCTGTCAGGCCAGGGCCCCACTCCCTGTGGCAGCTGCAAATATAAGCAACTCTAGGCTGGTAAGTTTGAAAGTGCTACTGTGGCAATACAGTATTGTGGAAGGGCTGGGGGACTCCTCCGTGACCAGGTTGGAGTCTGTCGGCTGCGATCTCTTTGGGTGGTAGGTCCGGCAGGAATTCGAGGGCCAGGTCTGGCCTGGGGCGGAGAAGTGGTGGCCTCAGGTTTGCCCAGCCCTTGACTTGGTGCTGCAGGAGCCTGGGCCCCAGCTGCCAGCTGGGGGCTTTGCGCGGGAGTCCTTGCCGCCTGGGACCTGGCACTTTGCAGACGGCCCTGACGCCCTTACCGCGAGCGGGCACTTTGCAGCTGCTCCTCCCTGCCGCCCCAGCCCTATCCTGGAAGAGGCGGAGCCGCGCGCCTGGGGCCCAGCATCCCGCTCCCCCTCCCCGCAGGACGGCGGTACAGCCGCACCGCTACTCCGGCTGCGAGCGAGCGAAGTCTCGGGGACCGGGTTCATGCCGGGCGGGGAGAGCAGGAGCCCGGCCAGGAATGGGCACGGAGCCGGCCGAGTCGTCAGTGGAGTGGGGAGCCCCCCCAATGCCCTGGGCGGAAGGGGCCCCTATTGCCCGGGAGGGGGGCAGCCCCCCCAATGCCCTGGGCGGAAGGGGCCCCTATTGCCCGGGAGGGGGGCAGCCCCCCCAATGCCCTGGGCGAAAGGGGCCCCTATTGCCCGGGGGGGGGCAGCCCCCCCAATGCCCTGGGCGAAAGGGGCCCCTATTGCCCGGGGGGGGGGCACAGCCAGACCCCTGCGGGAGGGGAGCGCTCCGCACTGCGCTCACCTCCAGACACCCCGTTAAACGAGCTGCCAGATGCAAAACATGACCTGGGCTCCTCTCTGCGGCACCCCAGCGCTGCCCCTCGCTGTCCTCCCCACCCCGGCCCAGGCTCCTTGGGGCCGAGGCTGGCCCTAGTGCGTGGCCCTTCTCTCCATCCTTAAGGGGAAAACTGCCGGGCCCGCTGCCGCTCTCGCTGCTTCCTCTTTTAGTCATAATCCAGAGCACTGGGCCGCCCTCCGCTCCTGTGGTCTGGACCCATCCTCTGAGGCACGAACGTACTCCTGTTCTTCAGCTGCTTGATGCCAGAAACTAGTTTTCTTTGTTCCGAAATGAATGTTTCTTTTTCATTCTATGCGGACTCCTCCTGCTTGAGATTTACCTGGTATTACTCCATCCAGAATGCAGTAACACTGCTAGAGAACATGCAAGCCTACCAAGTGTTCATTGTTAAGATGCCTTTGCTATACACAGCTCGAAAAATGATTCAAGTCACACTCTGATTTAAAATACGCTTCCCTCCATCTCTTAAGAGTAGCCATTTAATATTTTTGCCTTGTGTGATTTTTTTATATCCCAGCATGTTAATTATGATGTATCCAATATATCAGCACAATGCTCTGTTTCTAGGATATGACCTGTTCTCCACTAAGATCCTCCTACTTCCTTTGAGTGCGTCTCAGTAGCGTGAATTCAGTCATTTTTGTGTTCTGATATTAATATGTAACATTAAGAAATGAGGTGTTTGTTTCCAAAGCAGCATAAGATATGTTTTTATTGCAAGAGGAAAAACAAGCTTGAAGCAGGGTGTCCTTTTGTGCATAACAACTTTGACTGCCACGGTTGTTTCAGACTGGTCTTGTTTGCATTGAATGGTTAGTGGTTTTACTTGGAAGTATTTGCTCCTAAAAAAGACATCCTAGTTAGGTAAGTTAAACTGTTTTAACATCCAGGAACGATATTTGCTAGACAACCTATGTTACAGTTTGCTTATCATACTCTTCAGAAACAAAACAGCAAAAAGGAAAAAATGCTTTTTATAACAAGCATTTTGGAGAACAGACCATTCTAAGGTTATATTTTTGTAGGGGGGAAGGAAGGCAGGTATCTTTGAAGGGGAAGGGCTAGTAGGACCAGACGTGTTTCACTTCCCATGGTTGAATTTTTGGATCTATTTCTTATATGTCATCTGACTTGTTATCTGCTCCCTCCTCTAGACCATTACAGCTCTTTTCTGTTCATAAACTTGTGCAATCTAGAGAGGAAGGTCCAGTAGGTCCTTTCATACCCATTCCCTCCTTAATCCCCCTCTCCCACCCATTCAGGATTGGTGCCTGTTATGCACTTACTAATGTTTTATCCAATCTAATTTTAAATTTCCAAATTAAAACTAAAGTGTGTTTCAATGGTGTCCAGTCATCACCCTCCCAAAATTTCATAGATTTTTAAATCCAGAAAGGGTACATTGTAATGATCTAGTCCCTCCATAGACTTTCACTTGGTAATTCATGCATGAAGCACAATAACTTGTGGTTAGACTAGAGAGTGTCTTTCAGAAAGATATCCTGTCTTGATTTAAAGACTTCAAGTGATGGAGAATTCACCACATTGCTTGGTAAGTTGTTCCAATGGTTCCTCCTTGATAACAATTTGGGCCTTATTTCCAGTTTGAATTTATCAAGCTTCAATTTCCAGCCATAGGATCTTGATGTGACTTCATCCGTTAGATTAAAGAGATTTCTAGCAGCAGAAATCTTCTTTACAAAAATTCCACAGCTTCAGAAGAAATCCTAAACATTGAGAAGTCTAGTATCAGAGGGGTAGCATCCATACATCCGATGAAGTGGGTATTCACTCGCGAAAGCTCATGCTCCAAAACGTCTGTTAGTCTATAAGGTGCCACAGGACTCTTTGCTGCTTATTAAGAAGTCTGGAAGTAAACACTTAAGGGATGCAGAGAGTTCCCCATTGCTATAAAATCCTCGTTATTACCCCAACTTGATTTACATAACCACCCAGTCTTAATCTTGCCGTGTAACTAGTTTACAAGCTTTTTTGGGGCAGTGTCGTCTTGTATGTTTTGTATAGTCCCTAGTATTACAGGGCCTCAATCTTGGTTGGGGCTTTAGGTGCTTGTGCAATTCGACTATTGTAAGCTATTTCTTTGACTTTCCCAAATTTGATCAGGTTACTAGACTATTAAGAAATCCTGGTTTTCTAGTCCAGGGGGACATTTCCAGTATAGGAAATAAAACTCTTTTCTAAACTTCCCTCCAAAATTCTATCCTGGCATGAGATATAAGAAATTCCAGGGGGTTTAGTATCTTTTGGGGAATATTACTGGAGGTGTTTAAAAATTGGGCGTATAATGGGCAGCTAGGTTCAACCTTAGCTTCTCAAGCAGTAGGGCTTCTACCACTTGCTTTAGGAGGCTATTCTACAAGCCAATAGATGTGACCTTGTCATCAGGCAGGTTTATTTCCTGATATTCAGCCTAATTATTTTCAGCAGAGTCAAATCTCTATTTAATCTCTCCATCTTTGTACAATTATAAGGCCTCATTGTTCATTAGGTTCCAATGCTTTGTAACTTTACAGGTCCTTAACTCCCAATGTTGCTATGGCATACGGAGGATCCAGTATAAGTATGTGCTGTATGCCCTAAAGCCTTGTTATTTTTGGTGCCAACAGGAGATCCTCTTATTCTCCAGGCAAGACTGTTTCTTTAGCAAGTTTTCAGAGTCTGGTGAGCTATAGTTTGGTGCTTGGGAAATGTTTTCCTCTAACACCTGGATTGCTTTGTTGCTTTCAGAGCCCTAAGAATTTCGTTTCACATTCCCCTCTCCTGCTGCCAATTTTGCAGCCCTTTCTATCCTCAGAGATCACCATTTTGCCGTGACTTTCCTTTTGGCCAACGAGGGCTGAATGAGGCTCACTCCTAAATCTCCCAGTGCTCTGAGATCCCTGTTCTGCACCACTAGGTGGAAGGCACTTGTCCTGTTAAGACTTTAGCCTGTTCTTCCTTGTTCCTGAAGCTTTAGAATTCATCTCTCAGCGGACTGTCTTCAGTTATCAGGAATCACCCACTTATTTTTGTGGCTGGCCAAACATAGCCAGCCTTACGTCACTGGGTACTAGGGGTGTGCTGCCAACACCCAGTTGTTAATGGCAGCAGACGCTGCCTATAGTGTTCTTAGCTGTGGAGTTTGAATTATGTGGTTTGATGGGGTATGAGGAAGAAGATCTTTTAAAAACTGTGATATGTGTACATCTCGTGTGTGTGTGTGTGTGTGCGCGCCAAAAAGAGAGGAAGTTGGTTCCTGCATGGTATAGTTAGAAATATGTGGAAGCTTCTTTCTTTTCCACCAGTGAGATGTATTGGGTTTCTGGTTTTATCAATGGCCCATACAGGGATTGAAACATTTATTTCAGAAATGTCTTCTCTCTAATTAGGTGCTTTAATTCATCACCAGCTCCACCAAACTCCAAATTGACCTCAGTTGAGCAGCAGTAAATACCACCTTCCACTTCTGTTTGTGCCTTTCATCAAAGGATCCCAAAGCTCTTTACAAATATTTAAGACTTGCAGCATCCCAGTAAGGTAGATTGTGGTATTTCTGTTTAACTTCTGGGGAAACTGATAAGCAGAGGAGTTAGATTATTTGCCCATGGTCACACATGGAGTTAGTGTCAGAGCTGGGAATAGAATCTAGGAGTCCTGAATGCCTAAACCCCTGCATTAACTGCTGGACTATATTAGTTTCCACTAGACATGCTTCCTCAAGTAACACCGAGAACTTGACCGCTTCACTATAAATGCATCTATTAGGTTGTGACACCCAAAATCTTTCTACCCAGACAAGGCTCTTTGGTCCCTCTAGACCAGCGTTTCTCAAATGCAGCCACCATGGCCACATGTGGCCACCAGGGGCTTTTCTTGCAGCCACAACCTCCTGGGTGGTGATTGGGGATGGGGGCAAAGCAACGGTTCCTCCCCTTGGGCTGCAAGGACGGGTTGGGCCCTGCCCCACTTTGTAGCCACAAGCACCAGAGGAGCAGACAGCTGGTGTGAGTTCCCCAGTTTCCTGGGGGTGGTGGGGCTCAGGCTTCTGGTTTCAGGCCTGGGGTGGTGAGTGGCAGGTGGCAGGCTCTGGCCACGGGCTCCAGTCATGGAGCTTTGGGCTCTGGGATTTGGCTGTGCATTGGTGGGCTCCGTTTCCCCAGCCCCTGGGCTCATCACCCCTAGTCCTTGCTGCCCCCAGCCTCTCACCCATCCACCCCATCACCCTTGGCTCCTGCTGTCTCCCTCCCCACCTCCCCTTCCAGGGCTTAATTTGTCTCCTAGCTTGCCAGGGCTGAGTGAGTCTGCTGTGGAAAGTGGTATGTGTATGTTTGTAAATATCACTCATCACTGCCTCAGAGCTAGATAACAAGGCTGCTGCTGTGAAAAGAGATATTAAAAAAATATACAAATATCACTTTTCACAGGAACAGACTTACTAGCTAGCAAGTCTTAAAAAAAAAAACAAAAAAACAACTAAAAAAGCAAAAAAACCCCAAACACACACAACAACAACAAAAAAGGCAAGAACATGCAAAACACCCTATTTGTGTTTCTATTCTGTTTAGGTCCAGTAAAGAATAGAGACAACTGTACATTATTATTATTGAGTGTGCAGATAAAAACCCTACATAAATAACTGATTTGGACACGAATGTGTGCATATTTATTTGTTTTTCCTAAATTAATAATTTTACGGAAAATTGTAATAGTGACCACCAGCAAGATTTGGTGGCCACACTCTGAGGCCACCAAAAAACTTGCAGTGAGAACCCCTGCTCTAGACAGTTAATTTTCCTCACTATTCTTCTGCTGTTCTTTTTAACTTCTCCTGGCTTTTTCCCTCTGCCTCCTCTCTCAAACCCATTGATTGTGTGTCACTTCCAGGATGGTGGATGTTGTTTGGCTTTAGACTTCCTTTTCTAAATGATTTTTTACCTGAGCTCCACGTCCCCCTCCCCCTTCCCCCCCCTTGCATGTGCTTGTGGTTAGATTCAGGGATCTGGTATTTCACCCATGCTTGTCTGTGAGGCTACGTCTACACTACCCGCCATATAGGCGGGTTGCAATCGATTGCTCGGGGATCGATATATCACGTCTCATCTAGACGCGATATATCGATCCCCGAGCACGCTTATATCGATTCTGGAACTCCACCAACCCCAACGGAGTTGCAGAATCGACAGGGGGAGCCGCGGACATCGATCCCGCGTGGTGAGGACCGGTGAGTAATCCGATCTTAGATATTCGACTTCAGCTACGTTATTCACGTAGCTGAAGTTGCGTATCTAAGATCGATTTTCCCCCGTAGTCTAGACCAGCCCTTAGTGTAAGTGAGGGTGGAGCAGTCTGATATTCTTCCTATTTATTCTGGAGCAGGAAGCCCTAGTTGAGCAGTCTGTTATGCATAAGGACTTCTTTTCTATCTCTCCCCTTGCTGACAGCCCCTTCCCCATTAGCCATATGCACAAACAAGGTTAGCTCCAGTCCAGATTACATTAGCAGAGCTCTGCTTCCCATTACTTTTCCCTGTGAGCCTCTAATGGCTGTATGTGTTTGTGTGAGCAGTGTACAGTCTCTGGAGACAAGAGTTCCTGCATGAGAGAGAGCAGGATTAAACCAAAGGGAAGAAGTGAATGCTTTGGCCCTGACCTTGTGGTCATTGCATAGATAAAATTCGCCTTGACTTCAGCAACAGGTTTGCTCTGCAGGGCTGAGACATTAGTCAATGTAATATTAAATCCACTTCATATGGTGTGTCTATGAGGCTCCATGGTCACTACACTGATGTTCCTCATTGATAATTTAACACTAGGAGATAACGAGCAAGCAATGGATAGCATCAGCTCTTCTGTCAAGGAAGGGAACATTTGTCTAGTGTTCAGAACCAAGTACTGGTAGGTCTGAACTCCTGGTTTAGTTCTTGTTCTGCCATCTTGGACAAATTGAATTGGACCCCTCTGCCTCAGTTTAATATTTGTGTTTGATAACCAACCAATGAAGTAGGTGAGTAAAGGGGATTAATTGTCAAGTGCTTCAATCTTTAAATCAAAGGCACTGACTATAGAAACATTATAGTGGATAGGATTATATGTAAACAGCAAAAGGATGACAAATGCTATTAGTGAAGGAATGCAGTGAATTAACCAGCAGAATATAAATGATTGATGTATAAATTATAGGCTGGTTTAGACAGACAGGAAAAGATGTGGAAATTCTTTCCTTGATTTTATTTTAGGTAAAAGTAAGTTTCAGAATATGGCTGGCCAAATAGACTGAAATCGAGTAGAAAATGTAAATGAGGATTTGAAGAAATTAACATTGACTTAATATTCTTCTTATTAATTATTTATTAATTTATATTACCATAATACCTAGTCATAGACCAGCACCTGATTGGGCACTGTATGAACACAACAAAAAGACCCTACCCCAAGCAGTATACAACTGAAGTACAAGATGAGACAATGGATGAATACAGATAGATGGGGGGTGCATAAGTGAACAGTGAGACAGTATTCATCATCATGATAGGCAATAGTCTTTACACACCAACAGTCAGGGTATGGCTACACTCAAAACTTCAAAGTGCTGCCGCGGGAGCGCTTTGAAGTGTGAGTGTGGTCGCAGCGCCAGCGCTGG
>NW_027425570.1:0-1351 GCF_003597395.2 Chelonoidis abingdonii
GTTGTATGTGGAGCATACGAAGAAGCAAATACAACTTTTAGATAATGTTTTCACCTCTTAGCTCAGAGATCCGAGAAATACACATAGTGAAGGTACCCTGATGGACTGGGCATGCTGTATAATTCATGAAGACAGCTTGCTAGCCAGGTTTCCCTGGAGCTACAGGTGGGAACTATTCGCAAAAGCAGGGGCTTTAAACTTATCCTTCCACATCCCAGGTGAGCATGTTGGGTATTTTGAGTGTGAGGGTGTCTCTTTTTTGCAAGGATAAATTCTATCATTTGTGTATACAAGGTAGAGTGCAGAAAATTGCAGATAGAAATGATTTGTACCTACAAGACTGCATGTGCACAAATACAAGGCAGATTGACATGAAGGGGAAGGCCCTTCCACTTCTCCTAAAAAAAACAACTAGTGATTTATTATTACAATTAATATGACATGGTGACATTTTAAGTTACAATACCAAAAGAAGTAAGGACAGAGCAAGAATCATTCTCTCACAACACATCAAGAAGTTTTCTTTCAATGTTATAGACCTTTAAAATGCTCACATAGAAATGCAAAATCCTCTTCTTTTTTTTCTTTAAAAAGAACTTGAAAATATTTTCTTCTTTCAATATAAAGAAACTTTTTTGTAAATTTTAAAGTACTTAGCATAGGAATTACTCCTGGAATTTTCCAGATTCAATGAATGAGACAGAACAGTCTTGGGGTTGGTTTTGTTTTGTTGTCTTTTTTAAGACCAAGGAATTATATCTACATTAATTACATGCATCTGGGTGCTACTATAGTGGCCAGGTGAGTCAAATCATTGTCACCCGAAGTTTGTCAACACATAGAAGTGATCTGAAATAAGAACAATTTTTTTTCTCTCCAATTGGCCAGATTGACAACCATGACTGAAATGGCTCACTTGGTGACACTCGTGCATCTGGTGTTTGAAAACTGCACATTACTGCTGAAGAAGAAAAGAAGAGGGCATATTGTCAATAAGAACATTAATGGTGATGAAAATAATTTCCATAAAAACAGATGGAGCACCTGTTATGCTTGGAGTCAAAGCTTTGTTGCTCATCATAATCAAGCATTGTATGGAAAAAAAAATCTTAACATATTATGGGCATGGTGGTGAAAGTTCTTAACTCCATATTATGCCAGAGGCCTACAGTATTGCCAGTTTTATCTTGTATTTTTTATCTTGTACAGTATGGCCAGAAATACCCCTCTGCCACGTACATTGGCCAAACTGGACAGTCTCTATGTAAAAGAATAAATGGACACAAATCAGACATCAAGAATTATAACATTCAAAAACCAGTTGGAGAACACTTCAATCTCCTTGGCCACT
>NW_027425571.1:0-1822 GCF_003597395.2 Chelonoidis abingdonii
GCCACACTTTGAAGTTGAGGGCCAGAAAGGGTGTCTGTGTGAATGTCATTATTGCAAACTCACATAGTGCTCAAATAGGCTGTGGAACTCTGATCCACTAGATATCAATGGGGCCAAGGGATTAGCAGGATTCAAAGAGGGACTGGATTTACACCACAAAATGTTTAACTAGTGGGTGCCTGGGGAAAGCTTTCTCTTGGAGCAGTTAATCTCATAGCTCCCTATTGCAGGGATTCTTCCATCTTCCCCTGACGCATGTGTAACTGGTTACTGAGCTAGAAGGACTGCAGATCTGATCCAGTCTGGCAGTGCCTATCTTCCTATTGGCATATCCTATTGGG
This sequence comes from Chelonoidis abingdonii, assembly GCF_003597395.2. NCBI lineage: Eukaryota > Metazoa > Chordata > Testudines > Testudinidae > Chelonoidis > Chelonoidis abingdonii. Next base: position 342 of record NW_027425571.1, read on the forward strand.
GGTGTAAATCCAAATCTATGTTTTTTCTGATCTTCCTAGAGCTTCTGGGAATCCTAGATTTGCACTCAGAGCAGAAAGATGTCTCATTAAATATCATCTACTTTCCTCTTATTTTCCCTTTCAGGAAGGAAAGTTCAAAACTTCTCGGACTTGCCCAGTACGGTATATCAGCTGTCAATGACATCAGATTCACACCTTCAGTGTTCCTTCTCACTGGAATACCTGGGCAGGAAGGCATCCATCTCTGGTTCTCTGTCCTCTTCTGCTTCAGGTATGCTATTTCCGTAGTTGGAAATCCAGTCATTCTGTTCATTGTAAAAACAGATCCAATCCTCCATGAGCCCATGTACATTTTCCTTTCCATGTTGGCCGTCACAGACCTTGGCTTATTGATAGCCACCATACCGACGATACTGGGCCTATTCTTTTTTAACTCTAGAGAGATCAGCCTTGATGCTTGTTTTGGCCAGATGTTCTTCAATATTTCCACTCCCTTATCTCCTGAAACGGTTCCAATTCTTTCTTGTCAATGTCCTCTCCCATTCCTACTGCCTGCAGCAGGACGTCATGAAGCTGGTTTGTTCGGACATCACAGTCAACAACATCTATGGCTTGTTTATTACAGTCATAATGGTGGAGTTGGACTCACTGCTCATTTTCCTCTCTTATGTGATGATCCTCAAAGCAGTGCTGAGCATCACGTCCCCCACAAAATGCTTTAGGGCCCTGAACACCTGCGTCTGCCACCTCTGCGCCGTCCTGCTATTCTATATTGTAGAGTTCAGCCTGACTATCATACACAGATTTTGGAAGAGCTCTTCTCCTTGCTTCAAATTATCCTGGGCTACATCTACCTGCTGGCTCCTCCTTTAATGAATCCAATCATGTACTGCATGAAAAGCAACCATCTTCGTGCCAGCATAATCAGGGTGTTTGTCAAGTATAGAGTCAGTTCATCATCCGGCTCCAGAGCTGGTGACACAGGTCATGGCCACCTATTCCATCTTGGACCCTTATAGACGAGGAAACAAGAGCTACTGATCTCCACTCTGTAGAGAAAGGCTCATAAGGGGTCTAAGACTGAAGCTTAGAGGGGCCATCCCCACCCGCAGTTGAGGGAGGACGACACTTCGGGGAAAGGAGACCAAGCCAGGCAGCAGCATTTACAAAGTCACTCTGTTCGTGGAGAGCGAGGGGAACGGTGGGATGTCGACCCCTAAAGAGCCGTATCGGTGGCTGCTCTACCCTCAGAATTCCTATGAATAAAGTCACTATAAGAAGAAATGTGGCTGCTGTTTCCTATTACACCTGGCCTGTCACTGTCCTATCCCTGGTTAATCACCCACGGGCCATGCTAATCTTTTATTCACACATGTGGCCAAAACATCTGTAAGGACGAGACTTCGGCCACGCATCTGCTAAGGAAGGATTGCTTCTTGAACCAGATGAGGTAAAATAACAAATCCAGTGAGCTAGTCACA
>NW_027425572.1:0-1926 GCF_003597395.2 Chelonoidis abingdonii
CCAACGCAAAACACAGCCAGACCCACCCAACCATCTCTCTACGTGGGCTCCTACCTGAAATCTCTTTTAAAGTAAACTTATGGAGCCAGATCCTGAGCTGCTATAAACTGGAATAGCTGGTGGACTTTTCATTCGAGCACTTTAACCCAAAATGATCTCAAAGTATTAAAGTCTTGCAAATAAAAACATGGGGAACAATATATTTTCATGAATATTCAGTCATTTCCCTGAGATATGCATCTTTAGCACAAACTGGTCTTCGGCTGCTTTTTATTACAGCTCCTATTTTTTGTCAGATATGCCCATCTATGCTTATGAACAAGGTCACCAGTAACAAAGTTCTTGCATTTCTCCATGAGACAAAGAAACACCAAAGATAGGAATCAAAATTTCCATATGGAAATGGAAGCATAAAGTCACACTCATCTGGAAGCCTTCTTTCCTAGTAAGGTGGCTATTTTGGTACTAGATTTCTACAATTCTTTACCTTATCAATGTGAAAAATTAAAATGCACGTGTGCGCGTGCGTGCACACACACACACACTTCAATTGTCCTGTTGGGACTAATCACGTTTCTCCATAATAGGAACCCATCAGAAAACATCAAGAGAAAAAACACATTATATTAAATAGACAATTGAAAAATAAAGGATATTTTCCACCAAATGTAATATTAATATATTATTATATCAGTTATTTCCAGGTTTCAGAACTGCTCCTAAAACATCATCAACTCTTACCTTGTTGTAACAACGCAATATCCAGAACACTTACAAATGCCGTGTTCCCTCCTAACTGTGATGTAATGTGGGATAGAAAAGAAATTAATTCAAGGATCATTTTCAGGTGGAAAGACCCAAAATTGCTAGTAAAGTGAAAACATCTCATCTCTAAGTAAATCACACTAATGCTGTAGCTATTTAGAGAAACTGAACTGAAAGACAACGGCAGAGAAAAAGAATTACTTTAAAAAGGAGGTGGTGAGCATTTTGGAATTTCCAAAGGCAGCTTGCTTCGAAGCAATTGACAATTGCAAATTTTTTCCCCCAAATCAGCATTTTAGAAATGCCAACCCCAAACAATGCAAAGTTGGCAATTGCAGATATAACTTTCTTCCTATGAAACTAAAAGGCCAGATGTCACCACAGCCACCTGATCTATGGCAGGGGGATGCTTGGAGTGGTAGATTTAAGCCTCATATTAGCACTCTAGTACCTTTCCATAACTAAAGCAGGAGCTATGCTATTTATAAGTAGTCAATTAAAACCACAAACTAGGAATAAACTCGGATAAGTTCAATACCCAGCATTCTTGTTGAAATCAGTAAGATTACATTCACAATGATTCACTGTATATTAACTGAAGAGATATGAATGAAGAGCAAAGTTAAGCAGCGGAAGCTGAATTAAAACTATGGGTGAGACCCTCATGCCTCCTCTGGCTTCTTGCGCAGCCTACAACTGGAGTTCTGCAGTGGGGAAGCAGAGGCAGCAAATAAAGCTTCCCCCTTCAAAAGAAAAGACCCTAATGAATACTAAGTAAAACATCCCTCTCTCTCCCGTGCTCACACGCAGTATGTTATCATCTTGTACGATTTACGGCTATAAATCTCTCTAATTTACTGTGAGCGAGTAGAGACAGTGATAGGACCAGCCTGTCCTTCTCAGAAGATAGTTCTTTAGCAGAGTCATAAAGCAGTTTCCTTGAGAATACCCACTGATCTCCACCTAAAGGGCCACAATGAATTGCAGGTCAAACAGCATCAAGAAAGATAGTTCCCTTGGAAGCTAGGTGGGTCCTGATGTTCCTGTTCCTTCTCCCGCTTCAAACTAAGAGGAAAACTCAACTATGCAAGAGAGATTTCATTCCATTATCAGTGTGTATCCACCGCGAACCCATGAGACCTTCCATGGGGGGAGAGAATG
>NW_027425573.1:0-1877 GCF_003597395.2 Chelonoidis abingdonii
CTTTTCACATCATCCACTCTCCCAAATCACAAAGCCTCAGGTCTAAGACCGTCTCCATCCCTCACTCTGTTAAAATTAAGACCCAACAAGATCTTTGAGAAAAATGGTCTCTCTCCTTGCTGTATAGTCACAGCAGAAATATATAAAATAACTATGTAGTGGCAGTGCGTCATTCCCTGGTTAATGAGCTCCCAGTGGTATTTCAAGTTTTCTTCACTGGAAATAGTTTTGAAGAAGCACTCCCCTAGACAACTTTAAACATCTCCTTGAAGCGAACTTTCAAAGCTCTGCTAAGAGTTAGTCCTTTTCATTGTTTTCAAACTCCATCTTTCAATATGACACACCGCCTTCCCTGTCTTCTCCTATTTTCACCAAGTAATGGCCTTAGAGATCTTACTATTATCTGATTCCTTCTACTTATGTCCCCTACATCAGAAGAGGGCACAGGAAATCCTGTGTCAACTTACTCATTTCACTCCTATGCTTAGAAAGTGGACCTCGAGAACTTGGGCAAAAGGCAACCAGCTCTGTGGACCTGCTGTGTGTGAACAGCCATTGGATCAGGCCTTAACCGAACAGAACTCATGCCCAACAAAATCAGTAGAAACTTGTCAGGTTGACTTCAGTGGCTTTTGCATCACCCCTTAATCACTGCTGTATGGGACTGAAGAATGCTTGAATTTCTCTTCTATGTGACAATGGGACTCAGCTGTGACAGGACCAGGGCTTGTGACAAGACTGGGGCAGTGGGATTTCACTGCAGCATCAGTTCTCAGAGACACCCTGGCTGCAAAGGATGATGGGAGTTCTGAGGAAATGCCTGGTGATGTGGCCACTGCTGCTTCCATTCCAGGATGTTATCTTGTATTCCACCCTATGCTTAGTCTGGGGTGCCACTGCTGTGGAAAGTGTGGGAAGTCTAGCAGCATGACTGGGACCTCCCATCTCATATAGGCACTTGTTACCATTCCCAGTGAAAGTGTAACTCACTAGTGAATGTGTGTCTCTGACCTTCCAGTGTACCTAAGTGCTGAAGCTGTTGTTCTTTAATTCATGCTCTACCAGCTTCTGTCTTTACATCCGGAGATCCCCAGTTAAATCCTTGGGTGTCACAGATGGAGGCTGCTACAAAAACAGTAGTGGGACCATGCAATCAAGGATATAGAAGATGTTTGTATTTTGTATGGCTTTTGAAAATCTGTACATGGGAGTGGGAGGAAAGAGATTATGGCTTGAAACCCTCCCTTCTCCTTATGCAGCCATAGACAAACTGGTCCATCATAAGCGAAGAGTTAGTTATTCCCTGTGGCAACACAACGTTGTGTCATGAAACCACAATTGCAATGATATAGCCAGATCAAGTAGCCATTTGAGACTCTCAAAATATCCCATTGATACAGCATTCATTGAGAATTTATCCCCGTTTTTGCTAAGCAAATTATTCATATAAACAATATTGATTTTCGTTGACCATATTTGTAATTCTTAAGTATACATAACAATGTTCAGATGGATCATTTTCACTTCTGAGTTGTTCACAAACTGTTTACTCAGACTTTTCTCTCTCTGTATTCAATTTGGCAGGTTGGAGGACTGCCAATCCCCTCCTAACTCTAAGTAGGGACCCCAGATGGCTTCAATAAACTCCCACTGTCCCAGTCATGAATGGAAACAATGGAGGGGCTGTGGAAGCCTCTTGAGGCCCCTTTAAGGTCAGAGGACAGAGGACCTAAGCAAGGAAATTATCCATGTGCCTGCCGAGCTGCTGTTTGTGGCTTCCAAGGTGTATGCCCTAGAACACATGGAGGCCAATTCCTCACCATGCTTTGCTCCTGGGTCCACTCATTGACCTGTCTCAGCAGAGCAAAGAACAGCAC
>NW_027425574.1:0-11481 GCF_003597395.2 Chelonoidis abingdonii
CTTTCATCTGAGAGATTCCTTAGCACTTTACAAAGTCAGTATATTACAAATATTGATTTTTATTTTTTAAAGATCAATATGTTTGAAACATTGTCTGGGAGAGGAAGAAATAGAGCTGTTAATACTGTTGCTTTTTAACTTGTCTATTTTTATCTGAGGTGAATGTTTGCATTTTTGCCATTGTAGGCTGGGGCCCCAGGATTCTGAAATTTTGCCTCATAAGTTTCTTATTGCTGGTTGTCCACATTTAGCAGGAATCAGTTTTGGATGTCATCACAGAGATGTAAGGTCAACTATTTTCTTGTATGCTTATTCCGGTACCTTCTGTGTATTAGTTTTAAGCAAACAGCACTTCCTGTTTTGTTACACAGAAGGAAAAATTAAGGTTATCATAAGTAAATGTGCGTATAAAAATCTTTGCCTATTGCTGAAATATAGCTACTTCTTTTTAACATCTATGTGAGCAATTCAGGATAGGAAGTGAAGAATCCTGTTCCCAGTAGAACTACCAGCAGTGGTCAACGTAATGGAAAAATGAGGAGGGGACAATATTAAAAATATTACTTAAATTAATTAGATTAATTGTTAGATATGGAGTTGGATTCCAATTGAAGAATAGAATTGAATGTTAGTAAAGGAGTCAGAAATGCTAAAAAGTTAACTTTCACTTTGGGGGAGAGTGCAATAGGCAGAATTGCTGCTGAATATGTGTGTAATCAAATTTCAATATAAATCTTAGAAACAGAATTTGGCAGTTAATGGAAAGGTACATTAGTGCTCAGTTCTGTAATGCATTTTAATTGTGAAAACACACCCTTTAAGGGGCAATCAACTTGCATTGTTTTTTGAAACTTACACAAAAAACTTCAAATCAAATAGTACTATTTTTGAAATCTGTCCCAAAATTAAAAAAAAATGTAAAAATTGGAAAAAGGGGTTACATTTTTTTCTCAGTTGTTTGTTTAAAAAGATCTTTAGGGTGAGCTTGAGAGCAGTGCTACTGATGTTAGGGCCTATCCTTCATCTCCCCTTTCCTTTGTGCACATATCTGCTTTGATATCTGTTTACTTTCAGTCTACACTTACTGGTGATCAGCATTGCTGTGATTGATGCAGTGGGGATTGATTTAGTGGGTCTAGTGAAGACCTGCTAAATCGACCACCAAGTGCTTTCCAATTGACTTCAGTAACAAGAAGCATAAGATAAGTCAACGGGAGAGTGTCTCCTATTGATGCAGCACGGTGTAGACACCGCAATAAGACGACCTAAACTATGTCGACTCCAGCTATGTTATTAACATACCTGGAGTAGCATAACTTAGGTCAACTTGCCGCAATGGTGTAGACAAGGCCTCAGTTTCAGTTCGACTGCTGCTGTCACAATGTGCTTGTAGTGTGTGGGAAGGGTATGCAAAATAGTGAAACTGATTATATGTAATTAGTATCCCTACACAAAATAAACTGAAAAATTGGCGGGAGAGGGAGACATGTGATTAACATTTGTTGTAGTAATGTTGTGGGTGACTTGTAACAACAGTAGGTACCATTTTACAGTGAAAAATATGATTTTCAGTGTCCCTTTTAAAATACTTTTATCTGTTTTTGTATATATTAAATACAGATTGTATTTCAGAGTTGTATATTTAAAAACCACAAAAGCATAGTTTAACTTTTTTTTTTTTTTTGCTCAACTTGCTTTTTTCAATGACATGTGCCAAGTGATGGAGAAGTACAAATTCAGAGTTGAGATACTAATAGAGATGGGTGTGTATTACTGGTGCCCAAGATGGATAGGTTAGCACAGGAATTGGTATTATGCTGTTTCTTAGTCTTTAAAGGCTTTTAGATAATTGTGAGTGTGATTATTAAAAATGCTCATCATCTGAGTGGTCAGATAACAGGTCTCACTATGTTTTTAGTCATCATTAGTGTAACTGTGTTAGTGAAGTGGATTTGTAAGTTCACAGAACATTTGAACAGTAATTGACCAATAAGATGTGAAACAGACTGCAGAATGTATGAAAAGGCAAAAGCCTGAATAGACAAAATCAAAGCCTGAAGTTGCTAATTTGAGGGATTGGTTTTCAAATTTAAGTAGAGACAATTCATCAGAAGCCTGACTGTATCGTACGGAAATTGTAGCGGTAAGAGATACTATATGTTAATTTCAGGATGTATTTTGTTATGCAGTGTGGTTACATCTGGAGTATTGGCAATGTTCCTCATAAAAGAAGGCTTTCCCCTGTTTTTAATGGTTGTGTGACATATCACTAAGTACCAACCTGAGCAGGCATTTTAAAGGAAAATGATAGGCTTATGAAAATGAATGTTTGCTTATGCCTATAAATAAACTTAAATGTTTACCAGCTGCACCCATAACAATTGGACTTGAGTCATAACAATTGTCTCAAGACTGTCTCACAGTATTTAAAGACCTATAGAACTGTGGTAAGTATTTGATCAAATTTACAAAAGTTAAAAGAAAAAAAAAGAAAGGTGGCTAGCAGCCAAGTCTGAGTGAATACAGATGTTGTTCTAAGGGATTTACTGTATGTTGCTGACAACACACAACCAGGATAATCGGGTGTTTTCGACTTTATGGAATGTGGCTGAAGGTTTCAAATAAACATAAACCAAGCTTGACTGTAGAACATAAACTTTTCTGTAGCTGGATAGATGTTGAAGATTTATACTCTGAACATGTGAGAAGATAGAATTAGAGGCTTCTGTTATATTCCATAAAATTTTTACAATAGTATATATCCCAATAACTTCATTTTTTTTAATCTTAATTGTAGATTCATACACCCTAAGCCCACATGCACACTGTCATAGTTTCAAGGTAACTGCACGTGTATTTCCACCCCTATGGTCCACTCCAGGAGTTCCCAAACAGGTCTGAGGTCTCCAGCTGTCACCTGTGTGACTCTTGTCCCACTCCCTTAGAACAGGTGGTGGTAAGGCTGCACAGCCTGTCTGATACTGATACCCCAGCAAGCCAGTCTGTGTAAAGGTCAGCCCCTGTGCACTGCTTTCTGTCTCCGAGGGCTATGAACAGTGTATTGCCAGCAGTTACAAGTTACCACACGGCTCTTTCTAAGCAAGCACACTTCATTTTAAGGTCAAAGTATTACAGAGAGAAAACACGAAAATCCTAATAAACAGATTTTTAAACACATTAAGCATACCAGGAGTCAGTTCTCAGTGTTATGGGGTGCTAGTAGGCCAAAGTCTTTCCAGTCCATCTGCAAGGGTCCTGATGGTTTGCTGGACTACAAAGAAGGCCTTGAGTCAGTTCAAGCTCATCCTATTATGCCAAAAACCCTTTATTTGTCTCCTAGTCTCTGGAAAATTCAGGTTGGATCAGTGTATATAGGCCTCCGAAGGGAGCCTCTCTGGAATTGTTTAGTCTCAGTGACTCACTTTAGTTTACTGTTTTTAGTTCCTGGAGGAGCTGTGGTAACCCTCCCCCATACATAAACAATCATGCATAGACTATTTGTAGATTTAATACAATGGGCCAGCACAAATATTGCATGGGGTTGCAATATCTGTCACACACACATTCTGAGATATAGATGTTAAATATCATGTAATCTTGATAAGATTTCTCAGAGTTCAGTCTTTTTTTATGGAAACACTGTTTTAATATTTGATAATTTTCCCATTGAAAAAGAATGCATATTTTAAAGTGAATTCTACTTTGAGAAAAGTCAGTGTATAAACAGCATCACCTTACTCCACAAACCTGTTTCCTGTGTATATTCTGTCATATCTGCTTGCATTTGTGTGTGTGTGTGTGTGTGTTTTTAAAGCCATTACTTTCACTGCTTCCAGCCATGCGGAACCAGCATAGTACTGAGAGAATGAATTGACATTGTTTTTTCTGGCTTTGATGTCAATTAAGTTGCAGTTATATGTGTAACAACATTGTCTTCAAATTGTGCTTGGTCATTCCTCTGCAACCACAATAAACATGAGTTGCACCATATATACTTGAAAGAAAAACTTTGTTTTGCAGTCTTTATTAGAATTCAGAAAGGACATAGCTTGACTTCCAGATCCTGGGTTGAGTTTGCAGGTTTGGCAATTAGAAATATCACATATTTAGGGGAAAATCATATGTTTTCTAGCCTGGTAACTGAGCGAAATAGATGTGGAATAAATGAGAAATATTAACAATGGCTGGGAGAGGGGCAGATGGGGATAGGTTCAGTATTTTGGAGAAAAGCAAAATAAGGAAGTGACTAAATGTGTCAGTCACCAACTACCCTAATTATTTTGTATGTTGTACTTCATCCATCCTATTTCATCTGCTCTGTGTCTTCAGATGTAAGTTGAGGGATGTCTTCGTGTGTGTCTACTAGGCCCAGCACATTTTGGGCACTAGTGGAATATTACAAATTTAACTACCCTAGATACATTGTATTTCAATACATCCTCTAATGGTAGTGGAATTTGAGAAATGAGACTATTGTGCCATAATTAGGTGAAACTTTCTATATCATGAGGACACTTAGAAATATGTTTGAATATAATTTCAAATACTGAGTGTATTTAAAACCAAAGAAGTATATAATGTTTTACAGTTAGCTGTTTGGTGGTTGAATGTTTGTAAACTGTAAAAGTGTTTTTTTTCAAACTTATTAAAACAATTGACTTCTAGAGCTAAATAACGTTTGCATAAGTATGTTCTTTTGAGCTGTTTCAGTAGCCAGTGGGAGAAGACCTCCTACATATAAGTTTATCCCTTTTTGCACATAACACAATTATCCAGAGCTGTCTCTGAATGTTACAGGTATAGAAGTTCCTCTAGCCCAGTGGTTTTCAATCTTTTTCATTTGTGGACCCTTTAAAAATTTCAGACGAAGGTGCAGACCCCTTTGGAAATCTTAGGGTATGGCTACACTGGCACTTTACAGCGCTGCAACTTTCACACTCAGGGGTGTGAAAAAACACCCCCCTGAGCGCTGCAAGATACAGCGCTGTAAAGCCTCAGTGTAATCGTGCCGCAGCAGCGCTGGGCAGCGCTGCTCCCAGCGCTGCAAGCTAAAACCGTAGGAGATGTGGTTTATCTGTGCAGTGCTGGGAGAGCTCTCTCCCAGAGCTGGTCGCTCGACCACTCATCACTATTAGTGTCAAGGGTAGCATACTCTTAGACATAGTCTGTGGGACTCCCAGTTGAAAACCACTGCTCTTAGCTCAAGTGGGTGAGAATGGGAAAACATTGAAGTTTAACTCTTCCATTTAAAGAGTACTTTCATTGGGTGTTGTGTATGTTTATTTTGAAGTGTTTCCAGTTTAATGATTACTGATTAGCCAGGTTATTTTGGGATAATGGCGCAAAAGAGTAGATATATACCAGATGTGTAACTTTTTACAAAACCCTGAAGCTCTAGAGATGACTGAATCATATCTCTTGTTATGTGTGAATGTGTGTTGAGGGGAAAGGAAGAAACTGGCAACTGGGATTCCGAACCTGTCTGTCAGGACTCAGTGAAATCGCATAATATCTGATTTATAATCTATATAATACGAGCATTATCTAGTATTAAAGTAGTTTATCCGAATGAAGACTAAATTTCACTATATAAATAATTTAGTTGTATTGGCCTATTCAGAAGTCCATAATCACAGTGCAGAAAATTCCTTTTTAATTCAGTGCCATTGTAGTGTGCGAGTAAATCTGTAAATTGAAGTACTTGTTTTAGGTAGTCTAACTTTAGGAATCCAAAGTTTGAAAACAGTGTGGCACATAGATCTTTAGCTTTTCAGATGCCCTATGTTTTGTTTTTGCATAACAAATGATGCATTTTGAATTCGAGACATAATCTAAAACGGTTTCCAAAGAGCATTTGGACAGAGGTTTCAGTAAAAGTTCTTTAATCAATAAGGCGTACATATGGGTGTAACTACTTTAATACTAGAAATCAGTGTTTCATGTTCTCATTTTATATACTCCGTGTTTGGATTAAAAATAACAAATTAAAGTTTGTAGACACTTGGTCAGACTTTTATACAGTTTTTTTTCCTTACAGGAATAGTGAATAGTTCCAATGATGGAGGACGGGAAGCCTGTTTGGGCTCCACACCCAACTGATGGGTTTCAGATGGGGAATATCGTGGATATTGGCCCTGACAGCTTAACTATTGAACCGTTAAACCAGAAAGGCAAGGTAAGAAAGGGATTAAGGAATCCTTAAAGAACTATACCATCACATAGCTCTGTGCATAGAGCACAACAATGGGAGTCAATTTCTAATCTCTTCTTTGTCTCTGGCTTGAGCAATTCACTTAACATTTCCTTTGCCTCAGCTTCCTCAGTGCAAAGAAAAATGATCATAATATTGAATTCTGCAATACTGGCTCCCACTGGCAAGAAACACATAGTTTCTGGTTGCCAGATTTCCATGTATCTGCAGTATCTATAGTAAGTAACTGAATATGTGTGTGTCTTTCTGTGCAGTGTCACTTTTCTCATATTGAAACTGAGACTGGCTCAGGATCTGTCTTTGAGATGACACCTCTTTTTTTCTCCCTCCCCCAAGCTTGCTTTTATAATGGTTCAAAATCTAGGATGAATTATAAAAACAAATTTTGGTTGTATTGATTAATGTCACATTTCCCCCCTCTTTCCTATGTCTTCACAGTTTCAATAGAATTAATTTTATAAAGGAAAAATGTTTTCTGAGGACACTTCATAAATGTCTGAAAGCATTAATTCTGAGGGATACTGAATAATAAATTTGAAACCATGTTTCTTAACCCTCAGATGTGTTAATACTAGTGAGACATGAGTACCGCTACCTTGGATCTCAGGAAGCCCAGAATATTAAAGATAAAATCGAAAACTTGTAAATAAAAACCCCCACTGCATTTATGGTGAGGGAAACATTGGTAATTGAAGAATACCCATGATGCTGGGGAAAACCACTTGTTAAGGAGTAATTTAAGGAATTTAGTAGCAACAGTTACATTCCATCAGTCTCCTCCAGATGACATCTTCAAAAGTAATATGGTCTCAAACCACAAAGAGCTTTTTGGATTATATTTTTGTGATGGTTCTCACTTAAATTGATGCAATGGCTTAATTCAGTGTTGAAGAGGAGATGGATTCCTTGTCCTGATATATGAACTTTCAAATTGGTAGAGTTTTCACAATGTTATTCACATCCAATGGTCTTAAGTTGAACATCAATTTATGACAGAGAGTATCTTTGTATTATAAGAAATTTTGTGCTACCTAGTTATTTTAGTTCAGATAGCCAAGAAGTTATGTTTTTACATTTTACTGGCAAGACTGGTAGCAGCTGTGTTTTAAGTCTTCATGTTTTGGTGTTTCTGGAGATTACTTAAATTGTGTGTGATTTCCAAAAAGTTCCCTCTCATTATAACTTAATTTGTAGGAAAGGAGAATACCTCATTTTCTCATCAGTTTTCTCTTATTGACAATTGCAGGGAATTTAGTCACAGGTCAAGGGGTGACAGAGCACACCTTCCTTTTATGGGGGACATAGGTATATATCTTAGGAAGAAACCTGAATAGGAAGCTGGTCATCTTTGCTTGATAAAAATATAAACCAAATGTAATGCCATCTAATGTCATTCTTCTTCATGGTAAGAGCCCCAGATAGATACAATGGGCACTTCAACCTGTTTACACATTGGTGTCAGAACCAGAACTTTCAGGTTGGAGTGTACTGCATATTGTGAAATTACTCTTTAAGAAGTCTGCAAATGACCTAGACAAATTATCTATATATCCTTTCTCATCTACCCTGAAAAGTTTTAATAGGGTTTTCTTGCCACTCCTATGCTCCAACCTTCTGTGGCAGAATTTCATGCCTTGCCAGCACCACCACCTCTTCCCTACAGCAGATGAGAGAAACACCCTGGATGTGTAGGAACCAGAAGGCTTGAAGGGCCTCTTGGTCCACTGTTTTTTTGCTATCTACCACACCCTCTCCCGGCCTTCATTCTTTAAGACCAGAAGTTTCCTCTGTGTACACTGGTCAATATTTAACTTGGTATCATTACCAAAGATAAATGAGAGTATTTTCCGCAGTGAGCGGGGACTCAAAATTTCTAATTGTGGGAGATTTTTTACCTGAAAGAGTGATTACCTCAATATGTGGGCACTTCACTGGCAGCCAAGTCCAGACAGGCATTATCTCAGCCCCTGCTTTGCCATGAAAACTCTCAGGTGGCATCAGGCCAGCAACAATGAGTAAACAAACAAATGTGAATTGTTATCTGATTCCTAAGTGTGCTTTCATAAGCAATACTAGCATGGGTGGACAGTGTTATGAGTATGCTGCCTCTCGGCCTAAAAATTGCATGTCCTGCAGACTTCTCCCTGGAAAGAGAAGAGTGAAAAAGGTGAAAGCAGCAGAGAATCCTGTGGCACCTTATAGACTAACAGAGGTTTTGGAATCCTGTGGCACCTTATAGACTAACAGAGGTTTTGGAATCCTGTGGCACCTTATAGACTAACAGAGGTTTTGGAATCCTGTGGCACCTTATAGACTAACAGAGGTTTTGGAATCCTGTGGCACCTTATAGACTAACAGAGGTTTTGGAATCCTGTGGCACCTTATAGACTAACAGAGGTTTTGGAATCCTGTGGCACCTTATAGACTAACAGAGGTTTTGGAATCCTGTGGCACCTTATAGACTAACAGAGGTTTTGGAATCCTGTGGCACCTTATAGACTAACAGAGGTTTTGGAATCCTGTGGCACCTTATAGACTAACAGAGGTTTTGGAATCCTGTGGCACCTTATAGACTAACAGAGGTTTTGGAATCCTGTGGCACCTTATAGACTAACAGAGGTTTTGGAATCCTGTGGCACCTTATAGACTAACAGAGGTTTTGGAATCCTGTGGCACCTTATAGACTAACAGAGGTTTTGGAATCCTGTGGCACCTTATAGACTAACAGAGGTTTTGGAATCCTGTGGCACCTTATAGACTAACAGAGGTTTTGGAATCCTGTGGCACCTTATAGACTAACAGAGGTTTTGGAATCCTGTGGCACCTTATAGACTAACAGAGGTTTTGGAATCCTGTGGCACCTTATAGACTAACAGAGGTTTTGGAATCCTGTGGCACCTTATAGACTAACAGAGGTTTTGGAATCCTGTGGCACCTTATAGACTAACAGAGGTTTTGGAATCCTGTGGCACCTTATAGACTAACAGAGGTTTTGGAATCCTGTGGCACCTTATAGACTAACAGAGGTTTTGGAATCCTGTGGCACCTTATAGACTAACAGAGGTTTTGGAATCCTGTGGCACCTTATAGACTAACAGAGGTTTTGGAATCCTGTGGCACCTTATAGACTAACAGAGGTTTTGGAATCCTGTGGCACCTTATAGACTAACAGAGGTTTTGGAATCCTGTGGCACCTTATAGACTAACAGAGGTTTTGGAATCCTGTGGCACCTTATAGACTAACAGAGGTTTTGGAATCCTGTGGCACCTTATAGACTAACAGAGGTTTTGGAATCCTGTGGCACCTTATAGACTAACAGAGGTTTTGGAATCCTGTGGCACCTTATAGACTAACAGAGGTTTTGGAATCCTGTGGCACCTTATAGACTAACAGAGGTTTTGGAATCCTGTGGCACCTTATAGACTAACAGAGGTTTTGGAATCCTGTGGCACCTTATAGACTAACAGAGGTTTTGGAATCCTGTGGCACCTTATAGACTAACAGAGGTTTTGGAATCCTGTGGCACCTTATAGACTAACAGAGGTTTTGGAATCCTGTGGCACCTTATAGACTAACAGAGGTTTTGGAATCCTGTGGCACCTTATAGACTAACAGAGGTTTTGGAATCCTGTGGCACCTTATAGACTAACAGAGGTTTTGGAATCCTGTGGCACCTTATAGACTAACAGAGGTTTTGGAATCCTGTGGCACCTTATAGACTAACAGAGGTTTTGGAATCCTGTGGCACCTTATAGACTAACAGAGGTTTTGGAATCCTGTGGCACCTTATAGACTAACAGAGGTTTTGGAATCCTGTGGCACCTTATAGACTAACAGAGGTTTTGGAATCCTGTGGCACCTTATAGACTAACAGAGGTTTTGGAATCCTGTGGCACCTTATAGACTAACAGAGGTTTTGGAATCCTGTGGCACCTTATAGACTAACAGAGGTTTTGGAATCCTGTGGCACCTTATAGACTAACAGAGGTTTTGGAATCCTGTGGCACCTTATAGACTAACAGAGGTTTTGGAATCCTGTGGCACCTTATAGACTAACAGAGGTTTTGGAATCCTGTGGCACCTTATAGACTAACAGAGGTTTTGGAATCCTGTGGCACCTTATAGACTAACAGAGGTTTTGGAATCCTGTGGCACCTTATAGACTAACAGAGGTTTTGGAATCCTGTGGCACCTTATAGACTAACAGAGGTTTTGGAATCCTGTGGCACCTTATAGACTAACAGAGGTTTTGGAATCCTGTGGCACCTTATAGACTAACAGAGGTTTTGGAATCNGAAGGGGCGGAAAGAGACTGTACTTGATTCTGTATGCCCCCACCACCCCAATGTGTCGCCTATGAAAGGGCTCTCCATGGTTGCAACATGCTTCACTGAACAACATTTGTATCTAGCAGCTATATAGATTTCCCAAGGAGGACTGGCTAATCTAGATTCTGACCATCTCCAAGGCAACGTGTAGCCCCTCCTTTATAATGTTTTTAGCACATAACGCTAATGAGAGGTAGGAAGGGAAAAAAAGGGAGTGTCAGAACAAGAAGTGTATGACCCATGAAGAGTCTCCTATACCAGGGAAGAAAATCATGGAAGGTTTTTTACTGTTTTCCAACTGGCAACACTTAGTTGATAGACACTTTAATACTTCAATTTAAGAAACCTGCCGCTTCAAAATGAAGTGGAATTGTGGCTGCTTAATGCTGTGTGAAATTCCAGATTGTGTGACCTACATTGTATTGTTTCTATTGTACTGAAGTAAGAGGGTGTCTTAGACTGCAACAGAAAACAAGATGTTTATCATGAGGGTTTCTCACTGAGCAAAGTTTTAAATAGACAAACTTGTTTAAAATGTTAAGATCATTACTTATGCTAGGCAAAGATCTTGTTGCTTGTCTTTTGCCATTTTAGATAAATAGACTAATCTCACTGCCTTAATCCCCTTCTCCTCATGGAAATTATCTTTGTAGCAGCATAGCAGCTGTAACATTAATTGATACAACAAGGCGCATCCATAGATAGCTACAATTCTCTAATGTAAATAACCTGTGCATGCTGTATAGACTCAGATAAAATGTCTGAACAAAAGTGTGTAATTTGTTAAAAAGTGCAATAGCATGTTTGTACACTGTGCACACACTGATCGATCTGTTCTTGCATGTTTTCTTTCCTTTTTAAAAACAAGATAAATTACAATTTCTGGAGTATTAAAGAGACAAGTTTGCTCTTGTTACAGATTTGTTCCAGTGAGTGATGAA
>NW_027425575.1:0-1030 GCF_003597395.2 Chelonoidis abingdonii
GTGGAGACAGATTACTTTCACTAGATATTTTAACGGTCTTAAATGCTTATGAATCGGTTGCAAATTTCAGAAGGCAAGAATTTGAGCAAGAGATTTTATTACTATTACCTCTACTGAAAGATACATTTTAGTAATAATCTCTCATTCTCTCTGGAATAAGTTTCCATAACTCATGTGTGCTGACATTCAGAGCACATGCACTTGTTTGACTTTGATCACCATTGGTGAGGTTTTCTTAAAATAGATTGGGTTTGAGTAGTAAAGAGAGAAGATTTGTGCCTGATCGTTCAACCAATCATGTTGTTTGTTTTTAATTTATAATGCCAGACTTCACGGCAAGGGACACACAAATATAAATAAAAATTATTTGGATCATGAATGCTAAATATGATGACATAAGTTAATAATCAAATCTGGTTATCTCTGATGGCTTTTGCCTATATCATTAGTTCATAAACAATGTAATTATGCATCTCTCTTTTACAACACAAACCAATTTGAATATAACTGGGCAGATATTGTATGTGATACACACACAAAACATTAAAAGATTATTTAGGTTGCAAAATCAAGCACTCAAAAATTAGTAAAACGGCAGAATAACTATATGTATCTACTATGATGCAGACTTTCATTATGACCATTATATATATATTTAAAAGTATGTGGTCATATAATGAAAGTCAGCATCATGGTTAATGCATCATTAATATATATATTCATACATTTGGACATCATATCACAGCTCCTGAGAGAGAAAAATACGTGGGGAGGGAATCAGGTTTTTTTTAATATCTTGAAAAGTTTTGAAGGTTCCACTCAGATTATGCTTCAAAAGCCTGTCTGTTCTACTTGTCTAGGTTCCTCTGTGGCCCTCATCACTGTGGTAACCAAAAGCCTCCTCTGTAAGTATCAGTTCTGACAAGATTTCTACCCAGGTTTCTAATCCAAATTGTTTGGGATATATTTGGGTTAAGTAGACAAACTCTGCCCTTGGATATGACAAACTCAAACATCTCTCTGGGATTGC
>NW_027425576.1:0-1227 GCF_003597395.2 Chelonoidis abingdonii
TTTTTTGGTTCACTGGCTGTTTACAAATTTGAAATTAATGTTCAGTTTCAGGTCAAACAGAAAATAACGTTTCTAAAAAAAACATTTTGATGATTGAAAAGTCCAAGAAGTTTTGACCTCAAAACAAACTGACACATTGGTAAAGTCAAAGCAAAGTGTTTCATTCTATATCAACCTGAGAAATTTTGTTTAGACTTTCAGGCATTTTGCCAAAAGCAACTAAAATATTTCCAAAACCACAGAAGGCAAACAGCATAGTGGTAGTGGTAGGGTGCTCCCTCATAAGCCACATGCAGTGGTCATGGTAATCATCAAAAATGTAACAAACCTGGATTCATTCCCCCTCAACGCTCTTCTAATGAGAAAAAAAAGAATTGAATGAAGGTCTCCCCCATTATAGGAAAACACCCTGACACTGAGCTATGGGATAGTCTGGGCTGAGTTATTCTCAGTCTCGGCTACTGAAGCTGATCAGTATTGTCTTTTATAAATAATTAAACTTCGAATAGAGCAGGAACATGACCTTGTGTCTCCCCCATCTCTGGGGAACACATCACCAGCCAAGCGGTAGAGCAATACTCACTATCACCCAGGCCAAAGACTAGATATTGCCATTCATATTGGCAATTCACAGTCATTCATGATGACAGTGGATAGTCACTGGGAAAAAGGGAAAAAGAGTGAGATATCCTTATAGCACTCTGCCCAACTTAAACACTGGGCATCTTCTTATCCTTCAACCTCTCCCTTCCGTGAGCTCTGTACAAACATGCCCTTTTCAGACGCTGCTGTCAGTGATCCCTGTATCCATCACATGCAGCTCTCAAGGATGCCAGGGCAGCCCCGCCCTCCCCACTCTCTGTCCCCACTCACCTCTGTTGAATACCATTAGGGTAACCAGATTTCCCAATTTTATAGGGACAGTCCCGATTTTGGGGTCTTTTTCTTATATAGTCTTCTATTAACCCCCCTCCACGCCCATCCTGATTTTTCACATTCGCTGTCTGGTCACCCCAAATACCAGTCCTTTAATTTTTTTTTATATTCCCATTGACTTCAATCATTATATATAGGTGTAACTGATCTGAAATTCATTGACATTCTTTAAAGGTATTACTGTCAGAACTAGCTTGTCACTATTCTCTCAGAGTGGTGTTGGTTCAGGAGATCTTACAGGCAGTGCTTAATTTGTAATGAAAGAGGTGCCAGGGATCAAGCAATTTTTTT
>NW_027425577.1:0-2274 GCF_003597395.2 Chelonoidis abingdonii
GGGATGATTTAGTTGGGAATTGGTCCTGCTTTGAGCAGAGGGCTGGACTAGATGACCTTCTGAGGTCCCATCCAACCCTGATATTCTATTATTCGATTCTATGATTGCTCTGCAGTCATATCGGAGCTGGCATCTTTGTTGTGCTGCTACCACAAGACAGTGGCTATCAAGCAACCTCAGCTAAAACATATTTATTTACAAATGTACAAATTTTTTTGCATTTCTTGGACATAAGTAATGGTGATGAAACTAATGAACTAAAAGTACATGTTGCATGTCCAGCTCTCTCCAGGCATACAGCTGCTGGGAACAGTATCAGTTATATGATGAACCACTGTCCTCTTACTCTGCAGACATCTCAGGAGATGCAGGGATTATTTGGTACAGCATCTGATAAAGTGTGCTAGTGTCTTATCTCTGAAGTACCTTTCTTCCCCCAAGAGAGTGCATGCTAAGTGACAAAGATAGAATCTCATTTTCTCAGCCAAAATTTGGTGCTTGGGGTGCGACTGGGTATTAATCTTTGGGACTTCTCTACAGGATTATGTGATACTAATCAGCTAGAATTAAGATTGTACACATTGTGGTATAGTGATTGTATCTGTATACAAATGTTGTACTAATTTTGGATATGTAGGGGACAGACCTGTGCAGTATTTTGTGTTAAATGCCATTTCATTGTTTTGGATTTATCCCTACCACAATTCTTAGTGATGTGCAGCACCACAAATAATTCCTCCCTGCATTCCTGTAGCAGCAGGATTGCCACAGAACATGCTGATGTTCCATCGGAATCTTAGTGAACAGAGCAGACTAACATTGGAAAACCAATAGTAGAATATAGTGTGTGCCAAGAGATTTTATTCTTACAAGTGTTTATGCTTCAGTTTGTGACTGTGATGGGGGAGGGTGTGTGGAAAAGTACAGTACTGATCAGTTTCTTTGTTGTAGCCATGTTCATAGAATCATAGAATATCAGGGGGTTGGAAGGGACCTCAGGAGGTCATCTAGTCCAACCCCCTCCTCAAAGCAGGACCAATCCCCAGACAGATTTTTGCCCCAGATCTCTAAATGGCTCCCTCAAGGATTGAACTCACAACCCTGGGTTTAGCAGGTCAGTGCTCAAACCACTGAGCTATCCCTCTCCAATGTTGCAGCACAGTCATGGTCACTCTGTTCTGGTCTGGAGGGATGGGGACAAAATGCAAGCTGTGTTGTCCCAGCTCTTCTGTCCCCAACCATCCTTTGCTCCTGCCTCTTCTCTTGCCCCAGGATTTGTACAGGTGTCTTTTCTTTTGGTTACCCAACTTCCCAAATGTAATGCTCTGTGTGGGAGAGTCTAGAATGGTATTTTTTTCAGCGTTGGGAAGAATTTTGCATCATAATGCTGACAGTATAATCTTGGACTTGGCTTCTATACCTAGCAGTACACCTGAAGAGTTGTAATTGACAAGAGAGGGCTTTGGGGTACAGAGACCTAGTGGGTCCATATGCTCATTAGTCATTAGAAACATGTTTATAAGTGAGAGTTTCTGTGGTGTAGTTTGCTCTTTCTAACCAGCTTGTACTTTCCTCCTGGCAGATAACGCCTTCATCAACCCTCATCTCCAGAAGATTTTTGAGCGTGTACGTCAGAGTGCAGACTTCATGCCAATAAAGCAAATGATGGTGAGGAATATTCTGTCCTACTCAACAGGGGGAGAGGGTGTAGGAGTATGAATAAACACACCCTGTTACTTGCCCCAGGTGAAGGCAAGGGTTGGTATTTTTAGAGTACTCTTTCAGTAAATATTTTGACTTTTATAAGACATGGGTGCAGCTAGTGGAGCTGAAAGGTTTTACAAAACTTGATTAAGTGAGCTTTTATTTTCCAGTAACTTAAACCCATCCACGGGAAATTCAGTACTGTGCTGAGTATTCTCTGTATTAGTGTGGGGATCCCTCCTCCCCCTCTCTCCCCCAAGCTAGGGTGATGTAACTGGGGCTGTTGATTACATTACATTTTCCATTTGTTATGCTTTTTTTTTCTTCGCTTCGTTTTCCAGCCTCTCCTAATCAGGAGTGGGTTAAATTGCCAAAAGTATCTAAGTTCCATTTTCAAAAGTGACTCATGTCTAAGCCCCATGGAAAGTCATGGTTGAAAGTTGAAAATATCAATATGGCAAACTGAAGATTTTAGCTTATAACTTTTCAAGGTGAAATTTCACCCATTTTCAAGCAGGGTCAAAATGAAGTAAATGAGTTTTTTTGCCATCCTTTTTTTTTTTTTTTTTT
>NW_027425578.1:0-1872 GCF_003597395.2 Chelonoidis abingdonii
TGGTCCTGAAGTTTTTTCGCTGGAGGATGGCTACCTTTAAATCTGCTATTGTGTGACCAGGGAGATTGAAGTGTTCTACACGTTTTTGTATATTGCCATTCCTAATATCTGACTTGTGTCCATTTATTCTTTCATGTAGGGATTGTCCAGTTTGGCTGATGTACGTAGCAGAGGGGCATTGCTGGCACATGATGGCTTATATTACATTAACACCACCCACTGACTGCTATGCCTACCTTCATGCCTCCAGCTTCCATCCCGGACACACCACATGATCCATCATTTACAGCCAACGGCTGAGGTATAATCGCATTTGCTCCAACCCCTCAGAAAGAGACCAACACCTATAAGATCTTCACCAAGCTCCACCCACATTATGAATTAATTAGGAATCTGCCAGAAATATACCTATGTTTACCAAAATACCCACATATGCCAAAGTATATAAATGAATGAAACCTATTGCTCCACAGATAAGAATGCATAAGTAATAAAATATAGTATATAAATACTAATATACATGTGATATATAAATATTTATAACAATAGACTAATGAAAAAGGTAAAAATGAAGTTACATAAATGATGTTTGCAGATAAATAAATATGAATATATTATTACCATACATACTATAAATATATATACTTTAAATATGAGTAGAAATGTAAAAATAAATATACAAGTGTCCATATAAAGTCATACAGGTAATCACAAATAAGACACAAGTAAATATTTTTGAATATATTTGTATCATATATATTATATACATATAAATACTTATAAATAGAAATAGATATAAGGAGATGAGTATTTAGTTATAACTATACAGACATCCTTTTGTTGGCTTATCAATATATTGAAAATATTGATGATTAAGCTGTACAACATATCTTGTGCAACATTACTAATTATACCCTATAACACTATTCAATATATCAGATATATGTAGGTGAGTTGCCTGGTTTTCCCAATCACAATTCCTTGTCTTCAGGGCTTATACTCTCCATTTACTTTTCCTTATGAGAGGATCTTGATGTTACCCTTAGAGAGATCTGGTCTCAATTTCTGTAGTTCCTGCCAAGTATCTGATGGGGTATTGAAATATTTGACAGAGTTTGTCAGCTTCTTTATGAAGATCACAGTGTATCTGAGGCTGTATTTAATATCGGGTCCCCTGAGGGCTTGTTTGTTGCCATTAAATGCTGCTCTCTTGCTTAAATTTACAGAGAAGTCTGGTTACAAAGAAAATTTAAAATCTTATACTTCAGAGTTTCATTTTCCCTAGCAGCAGACATTAGCCTAACTTTGTCATTAAATTTTAGCAATGTAATGATGATGGGTCTGGGTTTGTTTCTTTTCTTCTGGCCCTTGAGACTAAATGAGCCCTTTCAGTCTCCAATGGAGGCAAAGTGGGATCCAATCCCAGTACCTCTGTGTGTTCTGGAGAAAGAACATACGAATGGCCATACTGGGTCAGACCAAAGGTCCATCTAGCTCAGTATCCTGTCTACCAACAGTGGCCAATGCCAGGTGCCCCAGAGGTAGTGAACCTAACAGGTAATGATCAAGTGATCTCTCTCCTGCCATTCATCCCCACTCTCTGACAAACAGAGGCTGGGATATACCATTCCTTACCCATCCTGGCTAATAGCCATTAATGGACTTAACCTCCATGAATTGATCTAGTCTCTTTTAAACCCTGTTATAGTCCTAACCTTCACAACCTCCTCAGGCACGGAGTTCCACAGGTTGACTTTGCACTCCGTGAAGAACTTCCTTTTATTTGTTTTAAACCTACTGCCCATTAATTTCATTTGGTGGCCTCTAGTTTTTATATTATGGGAACAAGTAAATAACTTTTTCTTGTTCACT
>NW_027425579.1:0-2093 GCF_003597395.2 Chelonoidis abingdonii
GGGGGGGGGAGAGATCACCTCGCTAGTAAGAGGAAAGAGGGTTCTCTCTTTGCAGGCTGGAAAGGGAGTTTTAATTGGGGGGTGGGTGGGGGGAGAAGGCTTGGATCGTGTTCTCCCGAGAACACGGTTCTTGACGCTTGCTTGGCAGAAGCCCGAGCTGGAGATGCAAGGGCATGCAGTTTATTTGGGGGGCACCGTGTCGAACGCTGGCGGAGAGAAATGGGGAGAGTTTGAAACGGGAGGCATCGATCTGTGCCTGAAGTATGGAGCACTGCAGCCATCTATCCTGCGGGAAGCTTCTGCAACCCAGCAGGCTGATCTCTCTCTCTCTCTCTCTCTCTTTCGCCTCATCTTCAGCCTGAAAAGCAAAACCCACGTGGGGGTCCCCCTAACAGGACAGACCGCAGCCGTTGCGTCTGCCACTGAAACAAGAACCGGGAGTTTTGCAACGCTGGGGACTGGATTTGGGGAAGGCTGGGGGGAGCTCCAGGGTGTCCCCCAGGCTCTGTTCCCCACCCCAAGGCATGCCCTTCCCTAGTGTAGCTACAGCTTTGTTCCGTTTGTAAATATCTCGAGCCTAGGAACCGAGTCTGCTTTTGCTACCTACTTCTCCTTAGAATGAATGAAGCGTGGCACGTCTCCAGTGTCCAGGGGAAGTTCGCAGAGGACACATCCTTGCGTTTAATAAGCCCGACGTGCTCAGGTTGCACTTTTCTCCCCAGCCCCATCGGATGTTTTATCCAGCCGGCTCCTCTGACCTTCCCCCAGCGCAGCACAATTGCACCACAGCCCCGCGCTGGGAGAGAGAAAAAGCCACTCACCCGAAAAGGCTCGCACAGCCGCCTCGATCTGCTCCGCGCTGAGCAGGTCCCTCATCGCCATCCTGCCGCTGGCTGAAGGGAGAAACGAGTGCGAAAAGATTAAAAAGTGCCTCTCTCATCATTCCTGCGCATATGACTCAAGCTGCAGTGCCGGCTGGGGACGCCACACCAGGAAGGGCTGGACCCGTGCCAGCTAGCGCTGGGGGGTGCCGCTAGCCCGTTTGCACCGCCAGAAGTGGGCCGCGGAAACAAGCCCGCTGGGGCACCGGGGTGGGTGGGAGAGGGGAGGCTAAGCCCCGCTGGAGCAGCGCCAGGGGCCGATCTAGGCTGGCAGAAGCGCTGTGTCAAGGGCAGGCTCCCGGGTGCGGTGGGAGCGAGCTAGTGGTGCAGCGTGGGCCCATCGGACGGGAGCTGTCCCAGTTCCACAGGGCGGCGAGGAGCGCGGCACTGCGGAGGATGCCCAGTGCCAGCCGGGGTTGGGGGGAGAGGGGGGGAAAGTAGCTTTCCAGCACCTGCGTTAGCTGGAGACGCTTCTCTTCCCCCCCCCCCCCAGCGCCTTTCAGCCATCGGTTCTTTGGGAGCCCCCCGTCTTAACCTGCCCCCGGGCTGAATTCTTCACTCCAGCCCTGGACGTGACACAGAGCCCGGGTTTGAGGCCCAACGGGCCAGCCACGAGGATAGAGTGAAGCTAGAGGGGCTAGAGTAACTGTGCTGATGTGCGGTCCTGCGGGCGCAGCCTGGGTGCTGCCCTGCTCAGTCACCGCTGCGAGCACCGGTACAGCCGCCCGGGAAGTTTGTCTTGATTTCCTGGTAAGCGACTTGCCCACTGCTGTCACAGGGATGATCCACCCGACCTCCCAACGCTGCAGCGCAGGGTGCCGGGAGCGCTGAAGGGCGGGGACAGCCCCTGTCAGAGCACTCTAGCGCAGATCCGCGCGGGAGGTGCCGGGGCGCAGAAGGGCGGGGACAACAGGGCAGATCCATGCGGGAAGTGCCGGGGGCGCAGAAGGATGAAGACACTAGGGCAGATCCGCGCAGGAGGTGCCGGGGGCGCAGAAGGATGAAGACACTAGGGCAGATCCGTGCGGGAGGTGCCGGGGGCGCTGAAGGGTGAGGACACTAGGGCAGATCCGTGCAGGAGGTGCCGGGGGCGCAGAAGGGTGAGGACAGTAGGGCAGATCCGCGCAGGAGGTGCCAGGGGCGCTGAAGGGCGAGGACACCGGGACAGATCCGTGCGGGAGGTGCCGGGGGCGCAGAAGGGTGAGGACACTA
>NW_027425580.1:0-1872 GCF_003597395.2 Chelonoidis abingdonii
AAGTTTTACACTGTTTTGTTTTTGACTGCAGTTATATAACAAAAAACATACATTTGTAAGTTCCACTTATACAATAAAGTGATTGCACTATAGTACTTGTATGAGGTGAATTGAAAAATACTATTTATTTTGTTTGCCATTTTTATAGTGCACATATTTTAATCAAAATAATAATAATATAAAGTGAGCACTGTATACTTTGTATGTTGTGTTGTAATTGAAATCAATGTATTTGAAATGTTGAAAAACATTCAAAAGTATTTAATAAATTTCAATTGGCATTCCATTCTTTAACATTGAGTGATTAATTGCAATTTTTATCACAATTACTTTTTTTGAGTTAATCACGAGTTAACTGTGATTAATCAACAGCCCTAGTTGAAATATCAGACTCTCACAGAATGAAAATTCATAATTCTGCTCGCTCCAGTGCCAGACTGTATTCTCTACCCTCTGCTTTACCCATGAAATGTTCACTTCTAAATTCCAAATCTTTTACTCAATCAATCAGATTCCATCTAAGTTTAAATGGAATGTGGCAGTGCACAGGCCATTGAGGAAATAATGTTCAATTTCTGACCCCTGGGCATATTCTGTAATGTTCTTTGACCCTTTATAAAGAAAAAAAAAACCAAACCAAGCCAAAACAAACAAAAAAATCTTTGATATTTTAAAGAGAGTGTCCAGATCAGTTCTTATTTTTTCTAAAACTGGTTAGCCTTTCATTGCATTTTACCTAGAGAATAAAATACTCTTACAAACACTGAAAAGAAAAAATAATTACTAAAGGCAAATCCAGAAATATTTCCTGAAGCAACATTGCAAGGTGGCTATTCTGAGTTTTTTCCTCTCTTTCTCTCTTTCTCCTCTCTCTTCCCTCCTCCTCCTGCCCATTTATTTATTTACTTATTTATACTAAAGTGCTAGGAGGAGATGAGAAGAGGCAGGTTGGCAGGGTAGGCATGTATCTGACCTTGTGCTAGATTTGCAAGAAATCTGGTTATTTCTCCAAGCCAAGCTGCATTGTGTGCTTCTCATAAATGTTATATCACAGGTACATACAGTACTTTTTTAAAAAAATTCCTCATTAAAGACTAACAACTAGAAAAAAGAGCTTGTTGTGTCTCCAGCGACCACATATCTGCAAACCATGACAAATTTGTTCTGAGCTAAGAACAATGTGTGTTATTAAAAGGTCATTATGCTTTGAATTTGGTTCCCGTTTATTTAATGACACACAGCCATTCAGTATCAATAACTGCTCAACAATACCAAATTATATTTAAATGTCCCATTTTTGTGTCCATCATAGATACTTACAACATAATATAGAAAGAACGGTCACTAAGATCTTATAATCAAAGTGATTACCTCATGATTTGGTTGAATCTCTTAAATGGCAGATCTGATGAGTTTTCAAAAAAATTGTACACATTTTTCCAGGGGTTTTAGGGTGCAGCAAGACATTGCCTTTGTCCATGGGGCTTTAAATACATAGACACAGTATGTGTATACAGTGAGAGAAGGGTTAGAATGAATATCCTGGATGTGAGCATCCCCAATTTTTGAAAGAATTTGGAAGTCAAAGGCAGAGCTGGATCTGATTTTTGCAACTGCTCCAAAATCTGGACAACTAGAGGTAAAAGGGAGGAGGTGTTGCCTTATATATTAAAACTGTACACACTTGTACTGAGGTGGGGATGGACATAGGAGACGGAAGTGTTGAGAGTCTCTGGGTTAGGCTAACAGGGGTAAAAAACAAGGGTGATGTCATTTCAGGAGTCTACTTCAGGCCACCTAACCAGGTGGAAGAGGTGGATGAGGCTTTTTTTAAACAACTAACAAAATCATCCAAAGCCCAAGATTTGGTGG
>NW_027425581.1:0-2858 GCF_003597395.2 Chelonoidis abingdonii
TACGCGTCTCATCAGAATGTGATATATTGATCCCGAACGAGCTTCCTGTTGACTGCGGAACTCCACCAATGCGGAACTGGGCAGTAAGCAGAGTCACGGGGAGCCGCGGACATCGATCCTGCGCGTGTGGAAGACGGTAGGTAACTCAATTAAGATAGCGTCGACTTCAGCTATCGCTATTCACGTAGCTGAAGTTGCGTATCTTAGATTGATTTCCCCCAGTTGTAGACGCAGCCCTTAGAATGCATACTGACATCATATGGACATCAGACACAGATGGCTTTACAAGACTCAGCTTAAAATAAAAAAATTGATGTCCATTTTACTGAAGTGTTGTTTTACTACACACAAGTGGTAATAAGCAGGCAGTTACCTTTGGCACTGGAAACTAACAGAGTATAAGCAGCTCATCATGAACCAGAACGTTTCATTCAATTAAGAAGTCACAAAAAGGATCATACTGATATATTCCTTTTTTATTTTTATTATTTTTTTTAACATCAAGTAACTTTCGTTACTGCAAGCCACCTACGAGCGGTTTCAGAGAAGTGTTGGGTAATACGCAGCTATCAAAAATAATCATATTGACAATCTGATGACTTCATATAATGGATTCACCTTTTGGTTCAAGTTGAGGAAGTGGTCCAATTTCGTGAAAAAAACAAACAACCACTTTAAATCTCAAACATTTGCTCATAAATGGAACCTCTGCGAGAGCAAAAACAGGTTCCTTTTCACTCAGATAAGGGAGTCTTAATTTGTCCTATTTTCAAGGCAAAGTCCCTGCATTTTTTATTTTAAAATGGCTGTTTATATAAAGGGTTGATCTCTGCATGAAAAAAGCATGTCTGGGGCATTTTTATGGAAGATTTCCCATTCTGTGAAAATTTTATATAGATTTCTGGGTCATAAAGTTACCCAGAATGGAATGGCAGATGTCTTTCGCAAGAAATCTAGTAGCACTTTTTCATCATTGTGTTATAAACTCTGGTGAATTTCATGATTAACACTTGGCGCAGTAATTATATACTGTTATTATACTGAACAGCTGATAATTCAGGGCAACTGTAAAAGCTGAGTTTAATAGCACTGATTTTTTCCCTTTATTACTGGTAGGTCGAGCATTGCTCAAAAAATAAGGGCATTCAAGTGAATGCATTTGAAATACCATAACTTATCCTGCATTGGCTAACAATATATGCAAAGCGGATTTAAGTAGCAACAACACTTTACTAAACCAAAATACATAACCCCATTTACTTCTTCAGTAAACACACTGCAGGTAACCTCATTTCAAACCAGTTCACATACGGCAGAGGCATTGTAAGGATTTTTACCAGAAGAAATGTTATCCAAATCTTTTAGACATACATACTTTTGGGGGGGGGGGGAGAAATAACACAACTTCCTATGATTTTTTCCTACTTATACTATGCACTAACCAGCTATAGTATTTTACAGTGCGCTGAGCCTCTTTCTAATAGAAACATTTCAAGAGGAATCAAAAGTCCATCAAAGCATGATAGGTCCAAAAGAAACTCCCAGGTGCTATTCAGCTATGAAACATTTTATTCTGACCTGGTATGTTACCTATTAGATGAACAGGAGGGTAATTAAGGTTCCTCAGTTTCATTTTTAAGGAGAAGAGGCACTACTGTTTTCTAGTTTGTTGTATTAAGCTGTTCTTCCTGGAATTCTGCGGCACAACTTGGGGGAAATTTGCCATGCCACAGATGGAAGGAATAGCTTTAAAGTATAAGCATCAGGTTTGAAATACCCAGACTTCTTAGCATTAGGGGTTTAAATCACTGCAGGTTCAACTCAGCCAGAGTTCCAAGCAGGTAATCATATGGACGTCAAATAGCACTTAATGTGTCAGCTGTAGCAGCTGCCCCCTAGAGGGTGACATTTGCACTGCCACTCTCCCCTTACATCAAGAAAGGACTATTTGAGTTCCTCCCAAAGATCCTCACCAAATTACCCTTCTGGATGTTTTGGCCTCTGCCATCCATGTCCAGGCTGCACCCCTTTGACCGACCAAATACATTTCAGCTGCCCACAAGCAGTGCTACCTTGTACATGATCAGTGTTTTAATCTGTGGATTCTAGGTGTCCCAGGCTTTTGAACAATTTTCCCATCTAAGAGCACATCAAAATAAAAACAAAGTCTCATTCTCCTGTCATACATTCGATTTTCTCTGTGTATGTCCTATCAGTGTCACATTTCAGGAGAATGAAGCAGTAAAAAGCCTAATCTGAACTCCTGGGTGATGGGATTATTTGTTTAAGGGATTGCCTGTAAGATGAATCCTCTGAAACCTCTCTTTTTGAACAACAGCTGCATTTTGTCTGGGCAAGCAATTTTGTCTGGGAAGCATGAGACTTTTGAGATTGCAGGTTTTCAGGAATCAGAAATACTAACAGAGGCAAGTAAGTCCTTCTCCTATCCATCCTTCCTGGGCATTACCCACTGGGTGGAGGCTGCCTGTTAGTGGCAGAATGCAGTGTGAAATGCGTATTACATCTTGCATTCTGTTACTCTAACTTTACAAGGCCATGTGATCTCCCACCCCCACCACACCAGAATAGGAAAACCACATTCAAATGCACCAGTGGCCAAACCTGAAATGCTTAGCTGGGGGATGAGGTACTGCGTGCACTGTTTTTGGCAGAATTACATACAGCCAATTCACCTTTTTGCAATACACTAGTCAAATTATACTTCTTCATGTGGAAACCTTTCAGGAAATAAGTCTCCAGAGGAACAAATAATTAAAACCCCAATAAAATATGTTCATTCACATTATATATTGTATTTCCCAGAATTAAAAAAAAAAAAAAAAAAAAAAAAAAAAAAA
>NW_027425582.1:0-2030 GCF_003597395.2 Chelonoidis abingdonii
AGGAATTCAGTGCCTGGTACACCGGTCCCCAAAACCTTGCCCGGGACCCCAAGACCCAGACCCTCTGATCTTAACACAAGGAAAGTAAACCCTTCCCTCACCATTGCCTCTCCCAGGCTTCCCTCTCCTGGGTTACCCTGGAAGATCACTCTGATTCAAACTCCCTGAATCTTTAAACAAGAGAAATTCACCTTCCCCCCTCCTTCTTTTCCCCTCCCAGACTCTCCTGAAGAGAGAAAGTAATCCTAACAAGAGTAAATACCTCTCTCTCTCTCCCCACCTTCCCTCCTTTTCTCCCACCAATTCCCTGTGAATCCAGACCCAGTCCCTTGGGGTTCATACCAGAAAAAAACAATCAGGTTCTTAAACAAGAAAAACTTTTAATTAAGAGAGAAAAAACAGTAAAATTATCTTTGTAAATTAAAATGGAATAGTGTACAGGGTCTTCGCTATAGACACGGGAATACCCTCCAGCCTAAGTATACAAGATAAAATTAAAATCCTTTTTCAGCAAATACACATTTAAACCCT
Source organism: Chelonoidis abingdonii (assembly GCF_003597395.2). Classification (NCBI taxonomy): domain Eukaryota; kingdom Metazoa; phylum Chordata; order Testudines; family Testudinidae; genus Chelonoidis; species Chelonoidis abingdonii. The sequence goes on from NW_027425582.1 coordinate 532, forward strand.
CCCAGCCAAATACACATTTGGAAATAAAGAAAACAAACACAAGCCTAACTCAGCCATTACTCAGTACTTACTATTGGAATCTATAAGACCTGTATCAGGGAATTGGAGAGAAACTGGTTGCGCGTCTTGGTCACTCTCAAACCCAGAGAGAACAACAACCAAATTCTAACAGCCACACAACTTCTCTCTCTCAAGATTTGAAAGTATCCTGTCCCCCTGATTGGTCCTCTGATCAGGTGACAGCCAGGCTTACTGAACTTGTTAACCCTTTACAGTCAAAAGAGATATAAAGCACTTCTGTTCTATTAACTCCTACTATCTGTTTGACAGTTATACTGCAGTAGCTTACCAGAATGTGGGCCCAACATTAAGGGTTCTGTAGTCTTTCCTCTGCTCTGCCTGGTGTGCAGATGATGATCCCATTAAAACTAATGGTAGGCACACACATGTATTGTCTAGAAAACGTTCCATAATGATCTAATGTGTAAAATTGTGTTCAGTATTTACCTTTTGGTTGAATAGGGCCACTTCCAACAAGATCACTCGTGTACAGCAGAAACCAGTATTGAAACTTCCCTTTAAATTAATTGATTGAAATGAACCTTCCCGTTTAACATCAAAACAGTGTTATGTTCTTCTGAAGTAATGGTCTGGAACACTATAGTTCATAGTATTGATGCTACAGTAGTTTCCAACATATTTGTATCTTTAATTAGGGAAGCTAAACGAGAAGACTTTAAATTGGAAGAAATAGCCCTACTCATCTGAATTTCGCTTCAGCTAGATTATTCTGAGTTTATGCTGTACGTTCGGATATGAACTTTATTGTACTACTTCAGTTGTCTAATTCTGAGGCTGACTATTTTGTAAATCTTTGGAGAACAAAGTTGATAATGAAAACATAAGTGAGGTATGTTCTCCCCATCCCCTCCCCTGCCTTGCAAGTTCCTGTAATAACTGAAACCTAACAGATGTAACACAAAAACAAGAAAATTTCATAGAATACCAAACAACTAAAAGTTGCATAACATACGCAGGGTGCATAATTAGTCATCACTTGCCAACCTACCAAAGATATTTCCTGTAAGTGGAATAGGAAATGATCCCTGGAACATAGCAGCATTGGTGCAGTCTGCCTCTGAGTAAATGTGTGTCCTTGTGCTCACAGATTGAGTGCCACCCATACCTTACCCAGGAGAAGCTGATTACATATTGCCAGTCCAAAGGGATCTCTGTGACCGCATACAGTCCCCTCGGATCTCCTGACAGGCCTTGGTAAGAATGCTTTGCAGCCTAACTTGCCTGATCGTGACAATGTGAATGTTGAACTTGAAACTCTGAGGCACCGTTGAACAAGTAATGCAGGTGTAATGCGTACGTGTTTCTGTTAGTACGTAGAGTCATCTTATGAAAACTTGCCATCATTAACTTTCTATCTCTTGTTTTTACAGGGCTAAACCAGAGGACCCTTCCCTCTTGGATGACCCCAAGATTAAGGA
>NW_027425583.1:0-1153 GCF_003597395.2 Chelonoidis abingdonii
CTGTATCCTGGTTTTAATGACTGAACCATGTTAATGAAGTGTGGGTTCTCAATCATACGGAAAGGAGAGTTTGTAGCATAAACAAACCGGGCAGTTTCTTCATCATTTACTTCTTTTTGTAATCTGCTGGTTCTTATCACAAAAACGTACTTATGGCTGTTTCTGGATGATGGAGGTTTTTTTTCCTTTTTCTTACAGATGACATACTGTGACTGTGTGACATACATGATGTGACTGAAACACTATCATTGGCCCATAACTCTGAAAGTATAGAAAGTGATGGTGATCTTGAAGGTGGATAGTCTTCACAATCCTGTATGTTGAGGATGGATTCTCCTAAACAAAATAAGTCAATGCAGTTATTTAATTATTATTTCTGAACTGCTCATTTAGTATTACTCATTGCATTCACGGACACTCAGTACTACTTTAAAAGGGGAAATTGTAAGAGGAAGGTCTGCCTATTTCAGCTACACCTCTACCCTGTATATCATGAATTTGGATATAACGCAGTAAAGCAGTGCCCTGAGGGAGGGGACGGAGGGCAGGGCAGCGCGCTCTGGTGGATCAAAGCAAGTTCGATAATGCGGTAAGATTTTTTGGCTCCCGAGGACAGCGTTATTTTGGGGTAGAGGTGTATTTATTTTTTAATCACAACTGATCTAAAATGATAGTACCATAGAGTAACAACTATATTTTTTGCTCAAATGTGAGACCTCCTTCTGGGCTATTCTTGAAGACAGGCAGTCCTTAAGTATGAAATAAAAAAAATTTACCAACCTGAAGATCCTGCATGTTCAGACATGTTCCTTTCATCATCTTCAACGCAGCATCCTCCTGAGAAGGAACACTTCTCATAACATTGTTTCATTCGGCCAATAATGCCTTGCATTTCTTTGTTGCACTGTTTGCATTTTGCACGCATGCCTGTCTTACCCACAGGTAGAGGAACTTCATTAAAATGTTCCCAAGCTGGGTCTCTTTTACAGCCTGCTGCCATTATAGGTTTTGCCATCCAGTGAAGTGTCAAAGTTAGACTCAGGACTCACAGTTTGTCAGATCACTTGTTTTATTAGCACAGCGCTCTGCTAATACACCCAGATAATGTGAGCACCATGCAAGACACAAACTATCTTATTTATACAGATAAAAG
>NW_027425584.1:0-1747 GCF_003597395.2 Chelonoidis abingdonii
CAATATTATAGCAAAATAAACCCTGACAAATAATTTGCACCAGAGTTTACGTTACTACTGAACTTAGTCCCATGTCTTTGGTCCAAGACCTTGTCAGTATTAAACTGGTGGTGTCAATGGAGCTACTCTGCATCTGCTCTGGTTTAGATGAGATGGGAATCTCACCCTTATATCTCTGTTGCATTCATTTTCTCCAGGCTGCCTTTACCCACACTTGGATCCTTATGTGTATTGACCACTGACCAAATCATGATTCCTTTGAAGTGAGTGGTTAAATTCCAGTTACTTTAATGGGATCAAAAATTGGCCTCATTATCCAGTGTCTGATTGTCTTTAGGAAACATTGCAAAACCTTCCTCTTAAATAAGCCTTTCAACAACATCAAGAATAACACAATACTGATTTATGCAGTGGTGTTGTCGCCATGTTGGTCCCAGGATATTAGAGAGACAAGATGAAGTAAGATCTTTTATTCTTCAACTTCCGTTGGTGAGAGAGAGAAGTTTTTGAGCTTACACAGAGCTCTTCTTCAGGTCTAGGAAATGTACTAAGAGTGTTATAGCTAAATACAAATTGGGACAGCTTGTTTGGTGTAAATAGTTAACACATATTTCAAGGTACCATTCAAGGTGAATTGGCCTGTTGAAGACACAGGGTATCAAACAATTACAATCCATACTCAATGGGGACAACGACCTGAAAGAAATCTTTCCATCACTCCTTCTTCTGGCCCTCAGGCAACCTTCCAACATCTCCAAGCTCATCCTCTGAAGCAAGTTCCCCGCAGAACAGGACACACCAATGCAGCCAGAACAACAGATATAAAACCTGCAGACATATCTTCACTACTATGATGATCAGCATCCCCCACAAAACATCTGTCAATATCCATGGGTCCTACACATGCCTATCACAACATGTGGTGTGCCTCATCCAGTGCACTAAATGCTCCAATAACTATTACGTGGGTGAAACCAAACAATTACTACGCTATTGAATGAACTCACACAGGAAAATGATAAAAGACAAAAACACCCTATTGCCTGTGAGTGAACACTTTTCATAAAGTGATCATTCTATATCTGCCAAAAAAATCTGTATCTGATTTCTCAGTCCTACTCCCAAAGGAAACTTGCACAAGACCTTCAAGGGATGAGCCTGGGATCTTAAATTCATAATGTTGCTAGATGCCAAAAGTCATGGACTGAATAGAGACACTGGATTACACTTATTACAACAATCCATAATCCACTAACCACCCCACCCCCTGCCTCCTTCCCTATGACTGGAAACGTGTTAATGGACATCTTATTTACATTGGTATAAACCTAGAATAACTCCATTGACTTAGTGTAGCGAGTCTGGATTTACCACTATAAATACAGCATTTTGCATTAAAAAAAGCCATACAGAATATTCTTATGGGGACAATAACAAAGTGTCATCAATGGATTGTGTTTGTAAAGAAACAGATAAAATCCATGTTCATAAAAGAAATATAGACATTTTATTCTTGCTGAATAACCTCCATCTAGTGAGTTTCCTCAGGGAAGCTTTGATTTCCTTGTTCCTCATGCTGTAGATGATCGGATTCATCACTGGTGGCAGCACAGAATAAAAAACAGCCACCATGAGATCCAGACCTGATGGCGAGCGGGAGGTGGGTTTCAGGTATGCAAAGAAGCCAGTGGAAACAAACAAGGAGACCACAATGAGGTGAGGGAGGCAAGTGGATAAGGCTTTATGC
>NW_027425585.1:0-996 GCF_003597395.2 Chelonoidis abingdonii
CACGGTACCACCCATCTCCCCCCCCATCTGCTGCTTTGTTTCCCTGCCCCTGGCCGCGCTGGTGTGGACGGAGGCTGCAGCTCAGGGGGATCTGAGGGGGACAGATGCTGGGGCAGAAGGTGGGCAGGGGCCAAACTGAATGCAGGGTGGGGGCCCAGCTGGGGATCGGGGAAGGAGAGGGGCCCAGGGGCACAACCAGGGTTGGGAGTGGAGCAGCACGGGCGCTGGCTCTAGGCTGGTGGAGCCTTACTGGGCCCCCCGCCCCGGGTTGAAAGAGTTTCCATCCTATCCAGGGTTCACAGTTTGGTTCAATGGCTCTCAGTCGCGCCCCCCCCCCCCCCATACACACACACTGTACAGATTGTTTCAGCCCCCTTGCCTGGGACTAGGAGCCGGGGATAAGAATGGGGAACAGCCAGCGGGGGGGTAAACCTAGGGCTGGGGAGGAAAACTCCCCAACATCCCCCCAACCCACTGAGCATGTGGTCCCAGCCTCCCTGGCCCTGGAGCCCAGGGAGGGCGCACGGCCCCAGCCTCATCCCTGGGGGCAGCCTAAGGACAAGCCTGACCCGCTTCCCACAGAGGCCCTGCACCCCACTTCCGCTGTCAGCTGTGACTTTCAGCCAGCTTGGGAAACAGAAGTTTTATTGGTCACTGGGAACACAGCATAGAACAGAGCTTGTTAGCGCAGAAATCAGGAGCATTCAGCAAAGTGTATCTGGGGGGGAATCCAGAGTCCTGAGTCCTGAGCTCTCCCCGTGAGTCCCAAACCAGGAGACTGACCCGCTTCCAGTCCCCCCTCCTCAGTGATGTCTAGCTGCCGTCCTCCGTGCTTTCTCTCTTTCCCAGGAAAATGTGTCACCAGCCTTCCCCTCTTCCTTTGTTCTCCAACACCTTCAGCTGGCTGGCTCTTTGCAGAGGACCTGCTTTGCCAGGATACAGAATTTTGGCCATTCTTTATGCCCAGGCAGCCACGCTGCAGTCACACCTGCCCTC
>NW_027425586.1:0-974 GCF_003597395.2 Chelonoidis abingdonii
ATGACATTGTTTCAAGCTCTTGTAGAATAGTTTCAGTCATAAATGCTCCAGTCATCTCCTTCAGTGGTATGAAACCCAAAAAATGTTCCTTTATGAACACTTCAACATTATCTTCATCTGCAGACGTTTCCATATCCACAAAACAAATAATCATCATAATTTGTTCCACATGACTCACATCTGCTGTACAGGCCAGTATTATTGAAAAATATTTTGCAGAATGGGCAGCTTCTACAATTTTATTTGTAATTACATTTGCTAGGATTTGAATCAGTTCATTCTGCGTATTTTTTCCTAAGTAATGAACCTGGATTTCATGATCGATTATTTTACGTAGATGCTCCTTCATAACTGGATCAAACAAAGCTAGGTATTGAACAGATTTTAAAACATTTCCATTACCTGGAGTGTATAATTTTTCTTTTGTACTGCAGAATGCTAAATTTTGCCCATCAAAAACTCTCACTAAAGCAATCAGACGCTCTAATATTTGTTGCCAATATTCTTCTTTTTCCTTGATCACACGTAAATTTTCTTCATGGATAGTTTTTCCTTTTTTCAATCATAATTCAAGTTCTTTCCAATTTTGAAAACATTCTAAATGTTCTGTACTTCTTTCATATGAAGAGAGGATTGAAGATATGTTTTTCCAGTCCTTTGTACGATTTTCAGTAAGTAATATACCAGTTGCTTGATTTCTAAACAATTTGCAGCAAAAGCAAAATACAGAGTCCTTCGACACTGAATACTGTAACCAGTTTCAATGAATTTCTTCCCCATTAATGAGTTTCCTCTTGTATTTTCTTTTATTTCCATCCTCAGAGAAGGGAAATTCATGAACTTCTTCGGGTCCATGTTCCACGAGAATTTGCCGCACACTGTCATAACATCTAGGCCATGAAGCTGGTCCCCATATTCTAACTTGTTTGTAACCTCCTCATCCTTTCTTCCTTCTACTTCATTTACTTCAATTT
>NW_027425587.1:0-1019 GCF_003597395.2 Chelonoidis abingdonii
CACAACTCCTACATAGAGGAGGCTGGTGGGGTCTCCTGGCACCACCCCTGTAGCTCCCATTGCTGCAGTTCCAATGGCAGAGTTGGCACTTGGGGTGGGGGCAGCGTGCAAGAGACACACGCCGCAGGGACGTGCCAGATCCTTCTGGGAGTGGTGCACTGTGCGAAGTGAGGGTGGGCAGGAATCTGCTTTAGCCCCACTGTGCTGCCAGTAGTGGTGGCAGGAGCCCCCAGGCCTTTTCAAATTGCTAGGGGCCAGCTGCTCAGGCTTTTGGATGGGGAAGCAAAGGGAAGCCACAGGAGTGGTCATGAGCAATTCTGCGGAGTCTTTTGGGGGCTCCTGGAGTAGGCAGCAGAGAGGTGCAGCCTCACCACAGAGTCTGTTTCCCTAGAGGGGAGAGGGGGCTGCAGGGTGATCTCCCACCACTGGGCATCCAGGAGCCTGTGCTCCCCACTGCCATGCTGGAGCCTCCACATTTATTTATTGGCAAATAAAATTTGCAGAATTTTAAACTATTGTGCACACAATTTTTATTGTGTAGAATCTCCTGAGGAATGAAACTGACTCAGGGAACCTCCTTGGATTCTCACTGCTTGGTTAACCACTCAGCCACCACACCAACGCACAGAGAGAGTGCCAAGCCCTACTGCTATGTGGGGATGGGCTGGGGTCGGGACATACACATTCAGACTGTACACTCCGCCAGCTACAAACCTTTGCTGATTTCCCATTTAGGACATTAGCCGTTACTGACAAGGTTTGTCTGTGTTCTTTTTTTTAATCTCATGCTGCTAGTGAGAAGGATCAATATTATTTTTTTTATTTTTTTTTCAAAAATACACAATCCCTAAACCTGCTTTTAGAATAATTTAGCGTCACCTCATTTTTGCCTGCCCCAGTACAAAAGAAGAGGCTTTTGTAGTTTTCCTGCCACAGAGGATGAAAACAAACATGTGTCGGTCCAAGGGGCAGTTCTAGGCACCAGCAAAGCAAGCAGGTGCTTGGGGCAGCCCATGTGC
>NW_027425588.1:0-1420 GCF_003597395.2 Chelonoidis abingdonii
TTGCAGCGCTGGCTGAGCTTTTAAGTGTAGACACCTGCTAAGTTGCAGCGCTGTAACCCCCTCACCAGCGCTGCAACTTGCAAGTGTAGCCATGGCCTTAGGGCAGCTTGTCTGTATCACTCAAGAGGTGTGGCTTTTTCACACTGGAGACAGTAGCTGGGTTGATGTAACTTTCTAGAGTAGACTAGCCCTTAGTAGACACCTTCCAGTCAGCAGGGCTTGACTACATACATCCTAGAATACTTAAGGAACTGGCTGAGAAGATCTGAGCCATTAGCAATTACCTTTGAGAATTTGAGGATGAGAGAGATTCCAGAGGACTTGCAAAGGGCAAATAAAGTAGTCATCTACTAAAAGAGGTATAAGCTCAACCCAGGGACTTAAAGACAAGTCAACTTAACTTGAGTACCTGGAAAGATAATGGAGCAAATCAAGCAATCAATTTGTAACCACCTAGAAGATGATGTGATATGTGACCGTCAGCATGGATTGATGAAGAACAAATCATATCAAACCAACCTAAAATCATTCTTTGATAGGGTAACAAGCCTTGTGGATAGGGGGAAGCAGTAGATGTGATATATCTTTGACTTCAGTAAAACTTTTGGCACTATCCACTATGATCTTCTCAAACAAACTAGGGAAATACAGCTTAGATGTACCCACTGTAAGATGGGTACCCATCTTGTTATCAGTGGTTCACAGTCAAAGTGGAAGGGCATATCAAGTTGGGTCCCACAGGTATTTGTCCTGAGTCCATTTCTGTTCAATATCATCCTAAGTGATTTGGATAATAACATAGAGAATACACTTAAAGTTTGTGAACAACACCAAGCTGGAAGGTGGTGCAAGTGCTTTGGAGGACAGGATTAGAATTTGAAATGGCCTGAAATAAATAGGATGAATTTCAGTAAGGACAAATGGAAAGTACTGCACTTATGAAGGGATAATCAATTGCACAAACACAAAATGAGAAATTACTACCTAGGGAATACTGCAGAAAAGAATCTGGGCATTATAGTGGGCCACAAACTCAATAAGAGTCAGCATCTTAATACTATTGCAAAAAAGGTGAACATCACTTTGGGATGCATTAGCAGGAGTGCTGTAAGTAAGACATGAGAAGTAATATTTCTACTCTACTCAATACTGATAAGGCCTCACTTGAAGTACAGTGCTGTGTCCAGTTCTAGCCAACACGCTTCAGAAAAGATGTAGACAAATTGGAGACAGTCCAAAGGATAGCAACAGAAGTGTTTTAAAGATCTAGAAAACATGAATTACGAAGGAAGATTGGAAAAAAACTGGGTTTGTTTAGTCTAGAAGAGGTAAGACTGAGGGGGTGATGTAACCCTTCTAGTATGTAAATGGTGGTTAAGAAGAGGTAGGAAATAAATTCTTCTCTCTAACCACTGAGTAA
>NW_027425589.1:0-2810 GCF_003597395.2 Chelonoidis abingdonii
CAAAACTAGACCAACTTTTTAAAATTCTGATCTGTCTTGCATTCGCCTGCCTTAATAAACTAGTGTGTTCACATGAGATGGAGAGAAAAAAGATTTAGCAAGGAAGAAGATTTTAATTTCAGGTGTCCAAAGCATTATTGGAGAAAGTGACGGAAAAGAATATTTTTAATATTTTGGAAACATCCTTGAAAGGGACCTCTAAATGACACACATGTTTTCTAAATGACGTGAAACTAGAAAGAAAGGATCAAATGAAGATCTATAAAAGTCTAAAGATACTTTTGTTACGGTGGAAACCAAAAATATTAATCATAATAGGGCCTAAAAGTGTTCTCTCACACTGATATAAATCAGGAGCAACTCTGCTGAAAGCAAAGAAGTTACACTGGAGTTTCTCTTGTGAGAGGAGAATCAGATTCATGGAGTATATTCTGAATGCGGTGTATCAATTTGTCAGTTGTGTGCTTGTGCAAATCCTGTTACTAAAGCAAAAGCTGAGTCATCAAGTTGAGGATGTCTGTTTCTTCTAAATAAACATGTTTGTACAGCTCTCCTATTGTGACAACTCTTACTGTGTCTGGGGAGAGGGAAATATTGAGAATACTTTCTTTTGTGCTCAATTCATATGCCTTCCACTCTATCTCTTCTTCTCACAAGTTTTATGTGTAGGTGCTCCATTTACTTACACTGGCCCTGACAGTCACCACTCTGGCCTCAGGCTTGTATAACATATACAAAAATCCCACTAGGTTTTTCAGTTAAATGTAGGCGAAGAATTTGACTCTTAACACTGGTGCTGATTTTGCTCTTAATTACACCATTGTGAATTGGGGGAAAGCTCTATTGACTTCAATACAATCATATTTGTGTGAAAACAGGTTAAGCAAGATGAGGATAGGGCCTAACATTTTCTTATTCGGAATATTAGTTCACTTTCCAGAAGCCCCATGGACTTATAATATTTTGATTGGTGGCAAGATTTTTTCACACTTCTAAAGGAATGCTTTTCTCTATTGTATCTCGTCACAGTTATGGCCCAGGACACTTGCAAGTAAGACAGTTACTACATGCTAGAGTTGCAATCTAAAGAATAATTAAACAAATATGTTTACACAGCAGACATCAATGTATGCTGAAGCAACTGACCTGATGCTCCGATATACAGAGTCAAGATGAGAAATTTTAACATAAGTGGGCAGATCTTCGCTATTGTAAATCTGTGTGGCTCCACTGGGCTAAATGAAATGGAACCAGCTGAGGATCTGGCCTATAGTGTTAGCAAAACTGCACACAGTAGGTAACTTGTGCGTATTTTCTTTTGTAAGAGGATACTGCAAAGAGTTTTAGGACTCATAACTGAAACTGATGGGGAAAGGTCCTCCAGATTAGATGATATAATAATAATCAATCCTATTATTCCTTGCCAAAATGTTTTTAAAAGCACTATTTAAGCGCATGTTGTTTTGTGTTCCCCCTGCTGGCTCTGCAGTTGACTAAATCATTATTCTCAGAGCAATGCTGTGCTGAGGTCATCAGTGATGGTGGTGTGAAAACAAACAAGTTTTAGCACGAGAAGTCACTATATAATTTGTCAGGGATGTTGTCTGCTCCAAAACATCCACATTAATTTCAGCTCCAGTCTAAGCAAAGAAGAAAACAGATTGGCTGACTCATAGCAAATACATATTCTAGTTTCTGCTATGCTGGTGTAAATCTAAGATAACTCCACTTGAAAGAGGTTTGTTTAGACTTACAGTGATGTAGCTGAGAACAGTATTTGGACCAATGCTTTTATTTGAGAAATAAAGGCCTGAATTCCACTCCTACTCATGTAGGTATAAATCAAGAGTAACATCACTGACTTGAATAGCTTCTATTTTACACCAATGAAATTGAGAGCATAAGTTCTTACCCCCATGTGGTTTTAAAGGTAGCTTTTCAAAATAGTGTTGATCTGAGAGGAGTCAGCTGCACTAGTCATCTGAGTGGGCGATAGTTTTGAAACCTAATTATGACATTTAAATGTTTTTCTCAGCTCATTACTGCAGAAATATTCACCAGTGTTCTTATTCATTGTAGTAGGATATAGCTGTGGGCATTGAGAGCATTGTTGGGTGGATAGTTCTTGTGAAAAGATAGTAGGATGAGAAACATGGAGATCAAGACCCTTTATTCCTACATTTCAAGTCACTTCCCTCTCTCTGGGGACAAGCTTGGAAAGAAAAGGTACATCTACCTAATGCCACAAGCTGAAAATGAACATCTGTCCAAAATACCGAATGCATCTTTTGTGGATGCCAAAAGTCCCAGCCGTCTCCTGCTTAGCTGCCTCCCGACAACTTCTATTATGCATTGTCAATACAAAATCTTGCAGTGTATTGAAAAGTTAGGGGTAACACATTGGAAAAACTTTCCAAACTTTAAGATTAATATGGAAATTAAATTCAAAATACCTAGTGCAAGGGATATTACAGTCACTTTATTAGTGAATTGAAGATGAAAATAGAAATACAAATCTGTTTGTTGAATTCTCTGTGACAGTTTCAGGTAATTTCTGTGTGCTGCAGAGTACATTGCCAATATTCCATAGAAGCTAGGATACCTTGCTGTGAAATTTAGGACCAGTGTACTGCAGAGGACATGGTCCCTGCTAGTGCACTCTCTGTTAATAGAGCACCCTCTACGTCAGTGGCTCTCAACCAGGGCTGGCGGTATGTGGATGTCTTCCGGGGATACATCAACTCATCTGGATATTTGCCTAGTTTTACAACAGGCTACATAAAAAAGCACTAGTGAAGTCAGTACAAACT
>NW_027425590.1:0-1415 GCF_003597395.2 Chelonoidis abingdonii
CGGATTTAATTCTTAATTCTGTACAGTAGCTATAATCTGTGCATATGTGGGTGGGGGGGTTAGTCATTATTAGTAAGTATGTCCCACCTTCTTGCTTTTATGCTGCTTCTATGAATTATATTTCATAACTTTACACTGGTCCTTGGGGAGAAATATATTTCTTTCTTGTATTATTGAGTAGCTCACCAGCTGGTCAGAAATATGCTGTGTTTTGCAAAGCTGAAATGTTTCCTGAACACACATAAATATTGAAGAAATTTTCATGGGGAAAGTTTTTGGGGTCCAGGGTTCTTTGGTCACTTTCAATGAGAAAGAGACTAACATACTTCATAGGTTGGTGATGTTTAGGCTACTGGCTTGGGATGTGGGACACTCAGGTTCGAATCCTTGCATTGCCTGATTTAGAGTTTTTTTTCCATCCAAGATCACTCTGAATCAGGCAAAGCAGGGCTGTGAACCTGATTCTCCTACTTCCCCAGCCAGAGCCCTAACCACCAGGCTGTAGAAAGTGAGAGTATACTCATCCTTAGCTCAGGTTTTGAACGCACAGTGGATATTTTGGCAGAATTCTGTTTTTCAGAAACAATGGAAAGGTTTCTGTTTTGTTCCAATGTGGAATGAAAACAAATTCTAAACCCTAGAAAGTTGCCATGGAATGGAATTATTGTCTCTGGACAGCTCTACTGGGAAGAAAGATCCTTTTTATATACTTTGCTAGTGTTTGATTTCCCCATGATGTAATCTTCTGGAGTGATGGTTTTCTGTAGCACTCCATAGATGTTGTGAATTCTAAGAAATGAGTATTATGCTACTCTTTTAACCTGTTAACATGAGGTACTGGTGCAGCTTTGAAAAAACACTTTAGTATACAAATGCTCTCTGCATCTTAAGCGCATCTGAAACTTGTTCCCTGGCAGTGTCTTTGTTCCATTGGAACTGCACTTTTAATTTATCAGTTTTTTTTGTTTTCAGTCCAAGAAAAAAGGCACTTTAGTTATGGGAAAAACTCCAGTGGGAAAATAGTGACATCACTGACAAAGCTAAAATTCTGATGCAGTGGAGCTGTTTTTGCCTGCAATCTTGAGGGGATACATGTTGAAATTAGGACCAAAAATTGATGGCAGTTGAGCAATCTCAAAATGCAATAGAGAATATGGCTTTTGGTGACACACCCTTGGGCCATCAGAAAGACAACTGTGGCCGTATTGTGTTTGTAATGATTTATACAAGACATAACATAGTGTTTAATCGTTGACTTGCAATAAGTCACTGAAGGTATATTTTTAACAGATGTGTTTCAAGACTATCCATGAATTTTAATCTGTGGCTACGTCTACACTGCACGATTATTTCGAAGTAGTTTAAACCGATATTACGAAACCGATGTTATAAAATCGGTTTTGCGCGTCCACAAT
>NW_027425591.1:0-2700 GCF_003597395.2 Chelonoidis abingdonii
GCAGAGCATATTAGGCACATGCCCCTGGGCAAGGGGAGGTCTCTGCCCAGCACCCCAGGGTTCCTTAGAGCCCTCGGGAAGGAGAGGGTGAGACTCTGGGGCACTAGGGGCGTGTAGAGGTGCAGGGAGTGCTTGGGCAGGCCCAGGGTGCAAAGTGCCAGCTCCAAAGCTGCCCTGCACTTTACCTTTCTCCTCCCAGACCTTGAAGCCTCGAAAGTCCAAATATTTTGGACATGAAGCACAGCAGGCTCCAGCCAGTCTGAGCTAGGCTGGGGACTTGGCGTATCCAGGCTCCGTAAGCGTGGTGCCCGCCCCATGCCTGGCTCTGCCCCTGCAGCTTCTTCTGGGGCCATTCCTCCTCCCCTCGGGAGGGCCAGACCGAGCTGTGTGGGCTCCCGTGGGAACGAGCGTGGGATGAGCCCCTCAGAGCCTTGCACAGAAGGTGCTGTGGGCCCCACAGTTGGTGTGGGGCTGGGCTGGGGGTGTCTGGCAGCTGAAATTGCTCTAATGTCCTATAGTCAGTTCTGCTCCCCTTGTGATGCCCTGGGGTGTGAGTGGGAATGAGGGGCTGGGGAGCCTGGAGGATGCAGTGGCCTCTCTAGGCTGGGGGGTCTTCACAGAGGTCATGGAGGTGGTATGCTAGTAACACCAAAGGGCAGTGGGGCTCCGTCTCCCCCAGGCTGAGCACCGAGCCCCTGCGCGGAGGGCGTGCGCAGGCTGTGGGTGCAGCCTGTGGCCTTCAGCCCAACCCCCTCCCAAAGCCTCAGGGCTGCCCGTGTGAGAGGTGGGCGTCTGGACAGCTTGCAGCTGCCCCCAGGCCCTCTGTGCTGGGACAAGCCAGCTCGGGGGGAGGAAGGGCTGCAAGCTCCTCACCGGCTAGCTGTGAGGGGACTAGAAATGGGGCATCATCTGGGTCGTGCCAGCCTCTCCCTGTCCAAGGTGCGTCCTGGCACCCTCGCTCTCTTTGGGCTGCCACAGGCCCCGGGGCTGCGGTGGGAGGCTGGAGCCAGCATCCCTGGGGCAGGACATGCCTGAGTGTAGCTCCCAGAGCCCCATGTTGCTCCCCTGGCAGAGATGCTGTGGTGGGGGGCGGTGAATCCTTGTCCTGGGGGGAGGCGGGTGGCTGTGCAGAGCGTGGCCAGCCCAGCTGCCCCATAGCCCCCTCCTGTGCGGGGCTGCCAGCAGCGGATTCTCCTGACTCTGGAGGCTGCTGACTCACGCTGTTGAGGATGTCACAGCTGATGCTGCCGTGCGTCTGCCTGTGACTCACCAGGCCCTGGGCACCTGGGATGATGCACGGTCCTTTCTCTTTGCTGCTCAGCTCTGCCCTCCCTGCTCGTGAGGCCTGTTGCCGGGGGGAGATGGACTCACCAGTCCCAGGTCTGATCTGATCCCAAATGGGGCTGGCTCCCGCCAGGGGACCTGCCCCACTCCCAAGCCATCTGCTGCCCTGTGCCTCGCTCATGTGGGGCAGCCATCTCCTCTTCCACTGGGAGCTTAATGCCACCACATCTGTAGGGCTAGTCTGCCCCAGCCCCGCAGCAGCCGAGTGCCCACCTGGCACAGGAGCCTTCAGAGGGAGTTCTCCCCTGGGCAGGAGGGGTTGTGCCTGCTGGGTGTGTGGGGGTGACTGACTGTGGGGGTGCACCTGCATTCTGGCGGGGTTGTGCTTCTCCTGGGGCTTTCTGTGCAGGGGCTCTTGGGGGTTGAGGGCAGTGCCCTGGTGGGGGCTGGGACATGTAGCTCTGTGCTTTGCTCTGGCTCGGAGCACCTAGGTCACTCGATAGTTCGCTGGGCTGGCTCCTTGGGGCTGTGGGGGGGGGGCAGGGTGTGGCTGGGCTGGTGGGATGGGGATGCAGATGGGGTGGAATGGGCTGGTCTCTGGGCTGTTTGGGTTGGGGGGGGACATAAGGGGAGATCCCTGCAGTACCCCAGGCCTGCAGATGTCTCAGGGACTCGGTGTCCTGTGGAGACTCCTTGGTTCTCCCTCCCTGCGGTGGGGGGCGAGATGCAGGGCTCCCGTGTCTGTGTGGGGATTCACCTGCTCCTGATATGGCTTCCCCTCCCCCCTCAGCTAGAGGCAGCTGTGGAGCCATGGGGCTGGGAAGGGGCCATCTCCCTGGGGGATCAGTGCGGGCTGTCCCTGTGGCCACCTCCCAATGCCCTGCTGGCAGCTGCCAGCCCCAATGGCACAGGGTCTGCAGCCTGTGCCCCCCTCGTGCCCCAGCTCTCTGGGGACAGGGGGCAGTGAGCTGGACCCTGGCCTGGCACAGGCAGAGCTGTGGTGAGCTGGGGGCTGCGTCAACAACGTGCCAGGAGCCCAAGGGCCACCCTAGCGGAGCAGGTTGCAGCCCCCCCCACAACCCAGAGAGCGTTGTGGCCTGCAGATTGCTGCTCCCAGCATGCAATACCCCAGGTTCGGCTGCCCATGTCGTATGTAGGAGGTGGTTGGAGGCTACGGAAGGTGGCGGAAGAGTAAGGCTCAGTCTGTTCAGTTTCTTGCAAACATTGTGGGGTGATAAAACTGATCAGGGGGCTGGAGCACATGACTTACGAGGAGAGGCTGAGGGACCTGGGCTTGTTGAGTCTGCAGAAGGGAAGAGCGAGGGGGGGATTGATACCTGAAAGGGGGTTCCAAAGGGGCTGGATCTAGACTGTTCTCAGTGGTACCAGGTGACAGAACAAGGAGTAATGGTCTCA
>NW_027425592.1:0-1308 GCF_003597395.2 Chelonoidis abingdonii
CCCAGCTCTCTGGTATGGTTCCGGCTTCCCTCACCATGGCCCAGCTCTCTGGTATGGTTCCGGCTTCCCTCACCATGGCCCAGCTCTCTGGTATGAATCTGGCTTCTCTCACCACAGCCCAGCTCTCTGGTACAGCTCCAGATTCTCTCACCACAGCCCAGTTCTCTGGTACGGCTCCAGCTTCTCTCACTGTGGCCCAGCTCTCTGGTATGGCTCCGGCTTCTCTCACCATGACCCAGCTCTCTGGTACAGTTCCGGCTTCCATCACCATGGCCCAGCTGTCCAATACGGTTCCGACTTCCCTCACCATGGCCTAGCTCTCTGGTACGGCTCTGGTTTCCTTCACCGCAGTCCAGCTCTCCAGTATGGCTCTGGCTTTCCTCTCCACAGCCCAGCTCTCCAGTATGAATCCAGCTTCTTTCACCATGGCCCAGCTCTCCAGTACAAATCTGTCTTCTCTCATCATTCCTCACCCCAGTTCCTCCAGTTGGGATGCTTCTTTGCCCTGTTTCCTTCCCAGGTATGGCTCCAGCTCTTGCCTGGAGACATCAGTGGACTCACCCCTACATTGTTCCCCAGTGTTCAGCCCCGTCCAGTCCTCTCGCTTCAGTTCTTTGGCTTAGAGAGCCAGCAGGCATCTTCTTCTGCCTCTTTCAACCTTCAGCCCTTTCCAGCCCTTTCTAGCCATTGCTGTCTGTCCGGGGAAGCCTGTAGGTGACCCCCACTTTCCGCTTTCCTAAACGTGATACTTTCTGCTCCCTCCTTCAGGGGCATCCCCTTCCCAGAGGGTCTCAGCTCTGTTCTTCTCCTGAGCCTTCTCTCTCAGCTCAGGGTTCTAGAATCTCTCTCCCTTGCTAAATTCTGAACTCCCCCTTATAGAACTCTGAACGCTCTCATTCCTTGGGGCTGTCTCTCCTTTGTAACTCCTGGGGTAGCCCCGCCTTCCACATTACACCAAGCTAGGGCGCAACTGGACTGGACTAAGAGAGATGGGTCCAATTTCATTTAAGGGAGCAGCTACTCTGCTATACCTGACCAGGGAATTCTATAGGAGAATTTCCATAAGGGATTTGCCACTTAATGAATTAAATAAACAAACATTTATCTGATGCTCATTGCCTTGGCAACTGGTTGCAATGTAAAACTTAACACCAAAGATGTTGTCTGTAATAGGCAACAAAACAATGGATCCAACTGGCCAGAGCATTAATTCAAAGTATCAGAGGGGTAGCCGTGTTAGTCTGGATCTGTAAAAGCAGCAAAGAGTCCTGTGGCACCTTATAGACTAACAGACGTATTGGAGCATGA
>NW_027425593.1:0-2536 GCF_003597395.2 Chelonoidis abingdonii
CTGATTACTCTAGTGCAGCCCCTGCTCTGGTCACTCAGGGAACAGAAAACTACTCAGCCAGTGATCAGTATATTTGCCCTCTACCAGACTCCTGTACTCCACTGGCCTGGGTCTGTCACAGATAGAATCTTCTTCAATTTTAGCTGCTACAATTGAAGAAGTTTCTACTGAGCATATGTGAACTGCAAGTTTTCAAAGGCTTATAACTTGGCCAAATTTAGGCAGACTTTCACAAGGATGGCAAAAGGCAGACTCTTAACACAAAAGACATCCCCTTGCAAATTTCAAGTTCCTGCTCCAAAGCATGTGGACACTATAATTTTTCAAAGAAAAGGTCACTAGAATTTTTTTCTTAACGTGAGCAGAACATATTTTCTCTTAGCCCTTTTCTCTGAAATGGCTAAAGTATTTTGGCTGCAATTTTCCAAAAATATGCAACCTCAGGCAGATATTGGTCATGGAAAATGTCAGCCCAAACAGTTAATGTCTGGCAAAGTTAAAAGTAATTAAAAACAGTGTCTTATCATGCAAAATGACAGGCAACCTTAACAGGTGATGCTACTAGCCCCACCTATAATCAAACCTTGGTTTATTCATGAAGCGAAGAGACCTGAGTATTGAATATGTTTTACTACTATAATTTGATGTAACTGAGCTTCTCTCACACAGGTCCTGTTCATTTTTTTCTAACTAGCTCTTTTTTAAGCTGGATACCTGCAAGTTCAATTTTTAATATTTAATTAAACATTGAACTAGTGAGGGTTTAGGTTTGAGTAGTACAATGTTCCCGCTGATGACACATAGGACACCTTTTAAATATCCTTCTTATCCACTGGCAAATCATACTTTGACATGACTGAGAATTATTTTTTATGAAATGCTGTGCTTCTGGTAATAACAGCATTAGCTAGTAAGTACAAACTAAAAAACAGTAATGTGATGTAATTCACAGGTATGCCATTTTTGAAGACAGTGAGACAGAACCACAGCTGATGAAAACTGTCATAGCTCCACTGATGTCAATAGAGCTGTGGCAATTTACAGCATCTGAGGATCTGCCTCAGCATTTCTAAGGGCTCGTCTACACTTGAAATGCTACTGCAGAAGTAGTTCTTCAGTATAGACACTACCAGCGCCCATGGGAGGGGTTCTTCCATTGATGTAGATAATCCACCTCCCCAAGAGTTAGGTCAATGTAACAATTATTCCATCGACTAGCACTGTCTACACTGGTGGTTAGGTCAGCTTAACTATGCCATTCCAGGGTATGGATTTTTCACACCTTGAGCAACACGCTGAGTTGACCTAACTTTTCAGTGTAGACCAGGCCTAAAGATAATGCCCATGGCCACCTTTTATATTGGATATTCAAATTGCCCAATACATTTATAAGCTTCCAAAATTTACTAGACCATAGGATGGCCATCTGTTTTAAGTAACAAAAATCTACATGTTGAACTAGTAGCATAAGTCTTAAGATTGACATTGTATGTGCTGATTTGGGCATGCACAAAGTGGTGGCATACAAATTAGCAGTTCTGCAATTTGTGTCCCTGTGAAAGGGGAGTCAGTTCAGGTCATAGACATCTGTCTCCTAACAATATTGTTCTAAAATAGCCCTATACCTTAAGACTAGATGTGAAATATCTGGAAGCATTGTAACAATTTCATGAACTTGCACACACATGAGAAAATGCTCTCTGCAAATCACCTGTAGTGATTCAGTGTCTTGTGATAATTTTTTTTTTTAATTATACTGTGCTAATTTGGAACTGTTGACTTTCTTAGCCCTTCACATTTATTGATAAATGATATTCTTATTATTTTGTATTAACCAAAAAACAAATTACATCTGTATATTGATACTTGTCATCAAGATTCCAGAAGACTGGAAAATGGCAAATATCATGCCAGTCTATAAAAGGGGAAATAAGGACAGCCCAGGGAATTGCAGACCAGTCAGCTTAATTTATGTACCAGGAAAGATAATGGAGCAAATAATTAAGCAATCAATTTGCAAACATCTAGACGATAATAAGGTGTTAAGTAACTGTTAGCATGGATTTGTCAACAACAAATCCTGTCAAACCATCCTGATAGCTTTCTTTGATGGGGTAACAAGCCTTGTGGATACGGGGGAAGCCGCAAATGTGGTATATCTTGACTTTAGTAAAGCTTTTGATACTGTCTCGTGTGACCTTCTCAAACAAACTAGGGAAATGCAACCTAGATGGAGCTACTATAAGGCGGGTGCAAAATTGGTTGGAAAACAGTTCCCAGAGAGTAGTTATTAGTGGTTCACAGTCATGTTGGAAGGGCATATCAAGTAGGGTGTCACAGGGATCAGTTCCAGGTCCATTTCTGTTCTGTTCAATATCTTCATCAATGACAGAGAGTATAATAATAAATTTGTGGACAATACCAAGCTGGGAGGGATTCCAAGTGTTTTGGAAGATAGGATTAAAATTCAAAATGATCTGGACAAACTGGAGAAACAGTCTGAAGTAAATAGGATGAAATTCAATAAGGACAAATG
>NW_027425594.1:0-1154 GCF_003597395.2 Chelonoidis abingdonii
AAAAACACATGGGGCTTGTACTCACCGGGCAGCACTCCTAGTCTTCGGCAGTGGGTCCTTCACTTGCTCCGGGTCTTCGGTGGCACTGAAGGACCTGCTGCTGAAGTGCTGCTGAAGACCCAGAGCAAGTGAAGGACCCACCGGCAAAGACCCAGAGCTCTGCCGGGTGAGTAAAAATTAAAAAGGAGCCTCGAGCCAGGGAAGGGATTCTCGACCACTTGTCCCACCCCC
Source organism: Chelonoidis abingdonii (assembly GCF_003597395.2). Lineage (NCBI taxonomy): Eukaryota > Metazoa > Chordata > Testudines > Testudinidae > Chelonoidis > Chelonoidis abingdonii. The sequence goes on from NW_027425594.1 coordinate 232, forward strand.
CAGCAGCTCTGCCACTGGGCGCAGGGCCCGATTCAGGGGAATTGGTGGAATTGGCCTAAAGCCGGCCCTGCTCAGGAAAACAACCGTTTGTCTTTGATTAACCAACAATCAAAACCGTTTTTGAACACTGACAGCCAGGGGAAGGCAGGTGTGAGCCTGGTTTACAGATTGGGAAACTGAGGCACAGGAAGGGCAGGGCCCAACTTTTCCCCCTCCCTAAAAGCAACCACTGATGTCAGACCCCTGGATTTTGGAGAGTCCGTCTTGAGACCTGATTCTAAAGTGCTGAGCACCAGTGACTCCAAACAGTGTCGAGGGGAGTGGCAGGTGCTCAGCACCACTAGACATCAGGCCTCTGCATCTCGTCTGGGGCACCCCATGTTGATTGATAGCAGGCCCACGTTTCCAGCCTACAGCACCAGTATGTGACTCACTGTTTGCAGCTGCTCCCTGGGGCAGCCCCACCAGTCATCCTGATCTGGACAGAGGGACTGACAAGTAGAGCTCAACTTGGAAAAAACAAACAAACAAACAAAAAAAACACGAAACAAAAAAAAATCAGCATCGAGCTTCAAGGAACCTAGTGAGATTCCTGGGATTACCTGTCCATTAGTCATCTTGGTTTAGTACAGAGATGGGCAAACTACAGCCCGTGGGCCACATCTAGCCCACGGGACTGTCCTGCCCGGCCCTTGAGCTCCCAGCCAGGGTGGCTACTCCCCAGCCCCTCACCTTCTGTCCCTCCGCCGTGCCGCCAGCAATCTGGGCAGCGTGGCTGTGAGTTCCTGCCAGGCAGCACGTCTGGCTCTGGCCAGGCAGCACGACTGCCAGACGTGCTGCTCTGAGTAGCATGGTAAGGAGGTTGGAGCGGGGGGAGGGGGAGTTGGAGTGGGGTGAGATCCCGGAGGGTGGGTGGTTAGGGG
>NW_027425595.1:0-1493 GCF_003597395.2 Chelonoidis abingdonii
TCTTTTAGTTGTTTGAAGTTTTTTCCTATGCTGCAATTCACCCTAATGTTTTGGAGTTATACATCCATCAATCTAGCATGAGCAAGGGGGTTACAGATGAGTGCTTCTCTGGTATAAGGGTGTAAAAATGGACCAAGAAAATGTGCACTTGTACTGCACCATCTTCTGGCAAGCAGCCAGGAGATTATGATGGCTAGCAATCGTAATGCAGCATCTTCTGCCGAGCACCTAGGAGATGACGATGGCTAGCAGTCGTACTGCACAGTGTGCGGCCAGCCTAAGATGTAAAAGATAGATGGAGTGGATCAAAACAAGAAATTGACCCAATTTGTTTTGTGAAATCAACGGCCTGCTAAACCCAGGGTTTTGAGTTCAATCCTTGAGGGGGCCATTGTGCGTGACAGTTGTTTGTGTTTTTCCTTGATGCAAAGCCACCCCTTTTGTTGATTTTAAATCCCTGTAAGTCATGTCATCAGTCACCCCTCCCTCTGTCAGAGCAACAGCAGACAACTGTTTTGCGCAAAACCAGGTGAGAAGGTGACGGCAGCATGGTGACGAGAGGGATGAGGTCATAGACATGGTCATAGACTTCTCACAAAGTACGGGCTGGGCAATGTGCCCTGGCAACATGCCCATCATGGTGATGAGCTCTGCATGAGCTCTGCATGGTCACCTGTGCTGATCAGCTCGCTACCCTGGCCAAACAGGAAATGAAATTCAAAAGTTCGCGGGCCTTTTCCTGTCTACCTGGCCAGTGCATCTGAGTTGAGAGCGCTGTCCAGAGCGGTCACAATGGAGCACTCTGGGGTAGCTCCTGGAGGCCAATACCATCGAATTGCGTCCACACTACCCCAAATTCAACCCAGCAAGGCCAATTTCAGCACTAATACCCTCGTCGGAGGAGGAGTAAAGAAATCGATTTAAGTTGAAAAAAGGGCTTTGTTGTGTGGACAGGTCTGGAGTTAAATTGAGGTAACGCTGCTAAATTTGATCTAAAGTCATAGTGTAAACCAGGCCTTAGTCATAAAGTCAATTTTACAAGCTGTAGTAGTTATCCCGATAAGTGATTTTTTTAAAATAAAAAATGTATATCCAGAACTTGCAGGCACTTACCTAAAATAACAAGCCATCTCACACCTTATCTGGTTACATAATAAGATGTAAAAACATATTTCCTGCTTCTTAAATATATTCACATACTGAGAGGAACTTAGACACTTCTCCAAGGTTGCAAGATAGCGCTCTGATTGCACTTCATGGTAGTTCAGTCTGTGACTTGTTTTAAATGTGGATATGCAAGTAAAACAAAAAGGTGCTTGGTACAATCCAGACATGGTATTTATTTGTAAAAAGTTAATTTTTTTCCTAGGTTTAATTTTCTTTTAATTTCTATTAGTGTCTTTTAGTTGTTTGAAGTTTTTTCCTATGCTGCAATTCACCCTAATGTTTTGGAGTTATACATCCATCAATCTAGCATGAGCAAGGGGGTTACA
>NW_027425596.1:0-4029 GCF_003597395.2 Chelonoidis abingdonii
GAGTTTTCATTGAAAAACCAAACACCTGAAAATGGAAATGTTCTTGGGTTTTGGCTGAAACTTTTTGGTTTTTGAGTATTTTCCCTCCCCCCCAAAAAATGTTGACTGAAAAGATTTTTTCCTATTTGTTAAAATTTTCCATGGGGTGAGGAGGAAGCTATTTTTTTTAACAGCTATGCTATGACTAGTTGGATGGAATTATAGCTGTCTTTAAATGTCAACATTTTGGTATTAAATATGAACTTTCATATTAGTGAGATTAATTAATGGGAATTTTGCCATTCACTTTATTGGGAGCAAGATTGGGCCTAATGTGAATGAGGGAACTCCCTTACCTTGTGTATGCTCAGGGCTTCTTTCATTACCGTGTTTGCCTGGCACAGGATAACAAACAGAGTGAGGTGAATAACAGACTTCTGGTTCGCTGGCAAAAAAATTGTTCAAGTTGAATGGAAATTGATTTTTTTTTTTTTAATTTTCAGCTAATTGAAAAGGTAAAAAACCCGTCCAAACAAAACCCCCCAAAATTTGTTTCAGGTTGAATGAAACGTTTCTTTTCTATTTTGAGCATTTCAATTTAAAAATAATTGAAAACATTAAAGGAAATTTCAAAACAAAGTAGTTTTGAATTGAAAAACCAAAATGTTTCATTTTGAAAATGTCAAAATGTAATGTTTTGGGGTTTTGGCATTTTTCTTTTTAGCTTTTTTCTGACTGAAACAATTTGGCAAAATCAACACTAATTTGTGAAATGTTCTGGTCAATCCAAATCTACATTTTTGACTGAAAAAAAGTTGTGGTCCAAAAATTTTGCCTGGTTGTAGTTACACAAGAGCCATATGCATCTCTGCTTGTTATACTTACCCATGAATAATATATGTGTGTGTTTGCAAGGGGCGTTGCAATCCTGTGTCCAACATGTATTTTTCTCTTCCCATTCTAGGTCTGTAGGTTGTCTCTGGCTGTGGGACACAAGGAGACACTTGGATATCATCAGTAATAATTCTCTTACCTTTGTCAACCCTGAACACAGATCTTATGGGTGTTTCTCCACTTTACCCCCGAACACAGATCTTATGGGTGTTTCTCCAGCTTACCTGAAAGGTGAGGCACTTTCTGTTAATATTCAGATTCCTTCTGGGCTCTGTCTCAGGAGGACATGTTGGTCCTTTACTGATAGACTGGGAAGCCAGCCTGTGCTTGCATTGACTTCTGCTGCTTCTCTGTGCTACCCTGGGCTCTGTGTCTGGCATTTGTTTAAGGAACCTGCCATGAAGAGCATGTTACTTGCGGTATGTCCATACTCAGAAACGACTGATACTCCCTAAAGGTGGAGGACGGGGCCACCAGTGCCTGAACCCTGGTCCCGCCCCTGCACCGTGCCTTCTCCAAGGCCCTGCCCCTGCACCGGTGATGCCCCGATCTGTACTACTAGCGCTACAGCTGTGGCACTTTAGCTTTGCCATTGTGAGGCAGTAGCATGGACTTTGGCTACAGAGATAGAAGGGGGTTTCCATCACCGTAGTAAATCCACCTCCCTGAGAAGCAGTAGCGAGGCTGACAAGAATTCTTCTCTCAGTCTAGCGGTGTCTATACCAAAGCGCAGGCCTGGTCTACACTAGGAATTTACAGTAGTGTAGCTACATCTCTCAGGAGTGTGAAAAATCCTCACCTCTGAGAGATGTAGCTATACTGACCTAGCCCCAGTGTAGACAGCGCTAGGTTGACGGAAGAATTGTTCCACTGACTTAGCTACCATCTCTCAGAGAGGGGGATTACCCATGTTGGCAGGAGAGCCCTCCTGTTGCTGTAGGTAGTGACTACACTGACGCGCTACAGCGACACAACTGTAGTGTTTTGAGTGTAGCATACCTTTAGGTCAGCTCAACTATGTCTTTCATACCCACGAACAATGTAGCCATGTCAACCTAAGTTTTAGGTGTAGGTCAGGCCTTGGTGTTATCCATTTGTGACTCCATTCTGTGACCACTTACTACCAGCCCTGCTGGGATTTCTCAGGACAGCAAACATGCTGCATCCAATTCTGTCTGGCTCTCATGCTGATGTATGGTGGGTTAGGAGAGAACATAAGAACGGCCATACTGGGGGTCAGACTAATGCTCCATCTAGCCCAGTGTCCTGTCTTCTGACAGCGGCCCGTGCCAGGTGCCCCATTGGGAATGTATAGAACAGGGCAATTATCCAGTGATCCATCCCTTGTTGTCCACTCCCAGTTTCTGAAAGTCAGAGGTTTAAGGACACTGAGAACAGGAGCTCATGTTCCTGACCATCTTGGCTAATAGCCATTGATGGACCTCTCCTCCAGGAACATATCTAATTCTTTTTTGAACCCAGTTATAGTTTTGGCCTTCACAATATCCCCTAGCAATGAGTTCCACTGGTTGACTGTGCGTTATGTGACGAAATACTTCCTTGTGTTTGTTTAAACCTGCTGCTTATTGATTGCACTAGATGACCCCTGGTTCTTGTGTTATGTGAAGGGATAAATAACACTTCCCTATTTACTGTCTTCACACCAGTCATGATTTTATAGACTTCTGTCCTATTCCCCCTTAGATGTCTCTTTTCCAAGTTCAACAGTCCCAGTCTTTTAAACTTTTCCTCATATGGAAGTTGTTCCACAGCCCTAATCATTTTTGTTGTCCTCCTCTGAACCTTTTCCAATTCTAATATATAGATATATTTGAGATGGGGAGATCAAATCTGCACGCAGCGTTCAATGTGTGGGCACACCGTAGATTTGTATAGTGGCAATATGATAGTTTCCGGCTTTTCTATCCCTTTCCCAATGGTTCCTAATATTCTATTTGCTTTCTTGACTGCCACTGCGCATTGTGCAGATGTTTTCAGAGAACTCTCCACAATGACTCCAGCATCTCTTTCCTGAGTGGTAACAACTAATTTAGACCCCATCATTTTATATGTATATTTAGGATTTTTCCCCCAATGTGCAAGGAATACTGCAGTTTGCATTTATCAACATTAAATTTCAACTGCTGTTTTGTTCCCCAGTTACATGGATCTCACAGTCTCTTTGCAGGCTTACAGTCCCTAACTCGTCAGTCAGCTTTCGACGTAACTATCTTGAGTAATTTAGTATCATCTGTAAACTTTTCTACCTCACCGTTTACCCCCTTTTCCAGATCATTTATCAATATGTTGAATAGGACTGGTCCCACTACAGACCCCTAGGGGACACCATTATTTACCTCTCTGTATTCTGAAAACTGGACATTTATTCCTACCCTTTGTTTCCTGTCTTTTAACCAGTTACTGATCCGAGAGGACTTTCTCTTTTGTCCCATGAATCCTTACTTTGCTTAAGAGCCTTTGGTTAAGGACCTTGTCAAAGGCTTTCTGAAAGTCCAAGTCCACTACATCCACTGGATCACCTTCATCCATGTGCTTGTTGACACCATCAAAGAATTCTAATAGATTGGTGAGGCTTGATTTCCCTTTACAAAAGCAGTGTTGACTCTTCCCCAACAAATTATGTTCATGTATGTGTCTGATAATTCTGTTGTTGTTTGTTGTGTGGTTGGAGTCATATTGGTCCCAGGATATTAGAGACACTAAGTAGATGAGGTAATATCTTTTATTGGACCTGCTTTTGTTGGTGAGAGAGAGAAGCTTTTGAGCTACACAAAGCTCTTATTTGGGTCTGGGAAAGGTACTCAGAGTGACACAGCTAATTACAAGGTGGATCAGATTGTTCAGTATATAAGTAGTTAACACATATTATGAAATACCATTCAAGGTGAAGTGGAAAATTAACACCTCTGCAGTCATAGAACAAAAAAGTGGTGGTGGTGGGGGTTAGTTGGTTACAGATTGTTATAATAAGCCATAAATCCAGTGTCTGTACTGAGACCATGATTTCTAATATCTAGCAAAGCTATGAATTTAAGTTTCCAGGCTTGTCTTTTGAAGGTGTTGGGCAGGTTTCCTTTAACAATAAGGACGATGGTTTTGTGAAAGATTGTTCGCCCACGGATGATGTGGTGTTTA
>NW_027425597.1:0-1212 GCF_003597395.2 Chelonoidis abingdonii
CTGGACACCAGTAACTTGAATGGGATCCAATTTTGGCCTCGTTATCCTGAGTCAGATTTTCTTTAAGAGACACTGGAAAAAGGTTTTCTTCAGAACAGGCTTTCCACCACAGCACCAATGACACAGCTTTTAAATAATAATTTATGTTAAAAAACATGCCTCCCCGAGGTTCTTCGTTCCCCAACACGTCATTAATAATACAATAATACCCCAACAATATAAACATAAACATTTAAGCAGGAATTCAGCCATGCAGAAACCTCTTTTGCATCTCTTATCATTATGGGGAGCAAAGCTTCAGTGCGCTCAGAAAAAAACCATCAAAGAGATGATATATGGGCACTCCTGTCAAACCAAACACTCTCTGTGTCCCTGGCCCATTCCACCTCCAAAACCACCTGGAACACAGAAACAAATCAAATCAGCAAACAACCAGCTAAAGAAAAAGAAATTAAAAAACAGAGAAACAAACAACATATGCATTGATACCTCAATAAGACTTTTCATCATTCAAAGTAAGAAGAGCCAAAGACCCCACTAAGGACTTTTGCTATGGATACTATATTATATGCAAGGTGCTCATATAGTATGGTGATGGGTAACAGTATATAAACACTAGATAGATAGATAGATAGATGATAGATAATGATCTTATTTACTTTCGTGTAAATGTATAATAACTCTTTTTTTCTTTTCAGTCAAGTTTGTCTGGATTTTTACTAGTGTAAATACCCAATTCTGCATGAAGAGATAGCATGTTATGTTCTCATGGAGACAATAATATTGCGAGATAATTATATTTCTAAAGAAACACAGAATGAAATCATGATCAAAGGATAAATATGGACATTTAATTCCTAATTAATAACCTCCAACCTATCAGTTTATTCAGTGCATCTTTGAGCTCCTTGTTCCTCATGCTGTAGATGATCGGATTCATCACTGGTGCAACACAGAATAGAGAACAGCCACCAAGAGGTTCTGAACCGATGGAGAGCTGGAGATGGGTTTCAGGTATGCAAAAATGGCAGTACAAACGAACAAGGAGACCACAATGAGGTGAGGAAGGCAGGTAGAGAACGCTTTATGTCGGCCCTGCTCAGAGGGGATTCTCACCACTGTGGTGAAGATCTGAACATTTGACACAATTATGAAAACAAAGCAGCTTAACCCTAAGAAGAAACTAAAAATGAGAAACCCAAGTTCACTGAG
>NW_027425598.1:0-1838 GCF_003597395.2 Chelonoidis abingdonii
CCCACCGCCATCACCAAAGGGAGAGATCCGGTAGAGGGAGAATACTATATGTGTATTTTAATTAAGCTAAAAAAAAAAGGTGAAAGCGATGCAGTATTATGACTGTACATTCCCAGAAACAAAGCCAATTCAGACTAAACCATGTGGTTGATGTAAACATGAGGAAGGAAGAAGCACAGCATGATTGATAAAGGACAGCATACCAAGCAACGCTTCTAACCTGAACTCTTAATTTACTTCTAGGCAGATTTTGGACCATGTTCTCTGCCTCAGTTCAAGCCCTTTTGCACCTTCTGAGTGTCACAAACAGGCTGTGGTCTGGCTGCAGCAGCCTTGTTGTGAATTCCTCCCAGGGACAGGGGAAACTCTCAGCTGTTGTATCATTGGCATAGGAGCTTGCTCTGCCAGTCAGCTCCTGATCCTCCCTGGTGTAAGGAGCAGGAAGCGGGTATGTCAGAGGCAGATCACTTCACAGATGGCATATGGTAGTCACTTGTCTTACGTTAGAGTAGCCGTCAAGTTACCTGATCACCTGGCCCTCCTGCACTGAATGGATTTTAGCATAGGAGAGAGACATTGGTTTTTAAATAGATTTTTTACAGTTTAATTTCACTGTTGTATTGTGAGAGAGAGGGAAAAAAAGGAAAATATTCAGTCCATAGTGTAAATGGTCTGGCAGCTGAGCTTAAATTGTAAGTATGCAATAATGGGCTTTTTTATAACATGGATATTGTTTTCTTGTTATAGTCCATATTAGCCCCATCCTGGAAGATAGGTAGGCACAATTCCTCATTCTTGGATCAGCTACCAAAGTGTGTAAATGTGTGTAGGATACTGTTGTCCCCCAGAGACCTAAAGAAAGGAAAAGTTTGCTTCTTCCTAAGCCATTAAGGACCATCATCAAAACCCTTTCATGTGCATTCTACTTTCTTTGGTAAATTCTGTTTTGGATAATCACTCATTGTATGGAGTTTTTCAATTCCTACATTAGGTAGTTAAGAGTTTTGTAACATGCACTGATTTCTTCCCTATGTACCAAAGGCCGTTTTGGGAATGAATGTCTTACCAAATAATGAAAATGACTGTATGCAAAAACGTCTCAAGGCCAAATCACAATTCCTGTTTTTATTTTCTTTGCGCTAAATAACTGAAGTAGATAAACCAATATTTTTCCATACCCTGAAAGACAACCAGCTTGGTCTGTAAGTTCGTTGGCCTACATGAATAACAGCAGTTAGATGTAAAGTACGAGCCTTTGGTACCTGTGCATGCAGCTGTGAATTGAGGCGCACATGAGTAGCCGTGCACATACCCACGCAGTTCCCTGCTTATTGAAAACCAGGCCTTATAATGTCAAGTTTTTATAACGTCTGCATACCTTGATTTCTAATGGAAACAACAATGCAGTCAGCAGTGGCACCAGAAGGGCAAGGATACAATAGTGTGTCTGGCATTTTCAAAGGATCCTAAGGGAATTAGGCACCCAAACCCCATTGATGGTCAGTGGACAGTGAGCACCTAATTCTCTTAGCCCACTTTGAAAATCCCAGTCTTCAAGATTACAGATCCTATGTACACACGTACAGCCTGGAGGGAGAAGTGGTGCATTGGTTGGCTTGTGCTCTATATGTTGCTTGTCGTAAAAGCATACTTCCCACAGTTGGAAGTGGCCTTATGGAAGGAAACGGCGTTTCACTGACTAGGATACTACGGTCAGCCAAACTAAGGTACTTTTGTATTTTATTTTTCGCTTTTTTCTAGAGACCTAAACATCTGTGTGTAGTCGCAGCTTCTTTTATAGAAAGAGACCTTCTAAAAATGCTAAAATGTGTTATTGG
>NW_027425599.1:0-2893 GCF_003597395.2 Chelonoidis abingdonii
GGAGTGGGGTCTAGTGGGTTAGAGCTGGAGGGGCTGGGACCCAGGACTCCTGGGTTCCATCCCCAGCTGTAGGAGTGGGGTCTAGTGGGTTAGAGTGCAGGGGTCATTGGGATCAGGGACAAGAGTTGCCAGGATGGGGGCTACATGGGGGTCATCAGCGATGGGGCAGAGGTTACTGGAGGTGGGATAGGGAGGGGATGTGGGCTGCATGGGGGAGGGGGGGCTGCATGGGGATCAGTGAGGACAAGATTTGCTCTGCAGAACCTTTCTTATTAGTCATGATACCCAAGACGGAAACAACCAAGCTTGACTCTCTGATCCCGGGGCAGTTGGTGGGGGCAGCAGTTTACACCCACACACCCACACATTGCCTGCCAGGTTTAACTTGTAGGCTGGGCACTCTTGACCTGGCGTTGTTGTGGGGCCAGAGCCCCAGGGGGCAGTTTGACAGTAGCTGTCCAGAGCCCAGCCACACTCTGGCACCCTCCATCTCTGCAACCCGGCTGGACGAACGAGCCCCATCCCCTGTGTAGATCTGCATCTGGGGGGGTGTCCTGCTAATGCCCAAGGGAACTCAGCACAGTGCTAAGCCTGGGAACTCGGGCCTGCTATGCGAAGAAGTTGGAAAGTTCAAGTTGGCAGAGGAAGAGGAGGGGTGGCTTTTCCTAAGGCTGTTTCCTTCCCTTGATAATAAACATCCTGCTCCTCTCCTGCTGCCCCCCCCCCATTTTCCTGCTGTGATACGGGTTTGTGTCCCATGCATTAGTGCACAGCTGTTAATGAGTTAAACTGTTTTAACTGCAAAATAAAAGCTGCTTTAATGACAGTAACGGAGCCGCCTGACCTTTGGGCAGTTCTGTCTATACACTGGGAACTTTAATTTCTCTTATTCCCATGAGCGGGCGCTGGGATCTTTCCTGCCACAATGAGCTATGAGCCCGTCAGAGTTGACCCTGCAGAGGGGGAACTGCCCAGAAGAGAGGTCGGCTGCAGCTAGGCAAAATGCTCAGGCGTGTCTGAGCTTCTTGCCTGCTGCAAGGCCAGAGGCCGGGGTAATAGGTATGAGAAAACAAATCAGAAGCACAGAATCATGACAGGATCAAGCACCATCTAGACAGTTTTGCTTTGCATTACATGTGTAGAGAGTTCTGTTGTGTGTCTGGGCTTTTACTGGTTTTAGAGAATGGGACATGGGGCCTGTCCCCTCGGGCCGCCGGCTCCCACCCGGCCCCAGGGCAGGGACTGGCTGGCTCAGGGGGGCAGGGAATGGGGCACGGGGCCTTTCCCCTCTGGGGGGCACCAGCTCTCATCCAGCCCAGGTTGGTGCTGCTGGGTCTGGTCACTGGTTGTCTCCCATGTGAAGTGGCGCTGGGCTGGCTCCATGGAAGGCAGCACCCGTACGACTCAAACTCTACCAGCCGTGGGCACTAACCAGAACTGGGTCCCTTGGCCGGCAGCCCCCCCAGAGCAGCCAAGGATTGAGTGGGCTGTGGAAAGTGAGCGCCCCCATGGGGCAAGGGGGCTGGGTGTGCCACAGGAGGGGGACACTGTGCCTCATCCAGGCTGCCCCCGCTCTGGCAGGGAGACATACAGGCCTCCAGCCTACAAGGACGAATCCCTCAGGGGCCTGGATCTCGGCCAGGGGAGGGTTTGAAGCTGGGTCTCTGTGGGGCATGAGGCCCTAGGGGATGAGGTTTAAAGGAGGAGCAACCAGAGAGGATGGTTCAGACACCAGAGGGCATCATAAGCTAATAGGAGTGAATCCACTTCAGCAGGCGCTGGCTTCTGGCCTCAGCTGGCTGGTGGGTCTGCAGAGGAGCTGTCTACAGTTTTGACCCAGCTGAGGTGCAGGCGGAAGAACCACCGGACGCCTGGGTTCACTGCAAGCAGAGCTTTATTGAGTGGGCCCCATAAAGAGAACGGCAGGGAAGAATCGCAGCAGAAATGCAGCGCAGCTAGAAATCCACTCGTCCTTGTACTGGTCGAAGGGCTCCTCCATGTGGTGTTTCATCTGCTTTGGATACAGCTCAGCCACCTCCAGGGAGCCAGGGACTGCGTTGCATGGCTGACTCCCTGCTGAAACTGGATTAGTTAAACCAGATTAAGCCCCCCACCCATGTGGACATCCTTACCCGATTCCATTTTAGTTTATCTCAGTGGAAGTGAACATGGACTAAACTAAACTGGAACAAACCATTCCATCTGCATTAAGGGCATCCACATAGAGGGTTAATCCGGTTTAATGAATCCGGAGCAGGTCTCCATGTAGACAAGCCCAATGGGTCAATGCAGCTAAGCACTAGAGCTCCTTATCAGCACGTACTGGTGCTCCCAACCCCAGGCTCGCAGGAAGGATCCCTGAAACCAGCAGCGCGGGCAGCCCGGCTTCTGGCTCCTCCGCAATCCTCCCCGCCCCGGCCTGGCCTCCTACAGCTGTGATTGGTCAGCACTGACTGGGGGCGGAAACACTGGCTCCCGTTCTCCCCGCTGATTGGTCATTGCTGTCTGAGGGGTACTGTCCCCCCGCTAAGTCCGCCTCTCGGCGCGGATTGGTTAGTTAGGGGAAAGGGGCGAGTCTCGACTTGACCCCGCCTCTCTGCCCGCTGATTGGCTCGTTCGGATTCCAGCGGGCCCGTGGCGCGAGGAGAGGCTGTTGGTCTCGCGAGGTTTCCCCGCAGCCCGGAGGGGGGGGCTGGAGTGAGGCGGGTGCCGACAGGTGGGGACCCAGATCAGACTCCCGGCGTGCCCTGCGCGTGGGGGAACCAGACTCCCGGCGTGCCCTGCGCGGGGTGGAACCAGACTCCCGGCGTGCCCCGCGCGTGGGGGGGGTCAGACTCCCGGCGTGCCCCGCGCGTGGGGGAACCAGACTCCCGGCGTGCCCCGCGCGTGGGGG
>NW_027425600.1:0-1306 GCF_003597395.2 Chelonoidis abingdonii
TGCCTGGTTTGTTTATGCAACAAACTCTCCTTTCCACATGATTGAGAACCCACACTTCACTAACATGGTTCAGTTATTAACACCAGGATACAGTCCACCCAGAGCAGATGTTGCAGGCAAACTACTGGATAAAGTGTATGAAAGAAACTGAGCAGTGTGCAAAAAAGGTCTAGAGGGTGAAATTGTTAACCTGAGTCTTAATGGGCGAAGCAATGTGCACAACGATCCTGTTGTATGTGCTTGTGTGACAACAGAAGAAGGGAACGTCTTCCTTAGAGAAACAATTGATACATCAGGAAATGCACACACAGCAGAATACTTACAAGAAGTAAACTATAACAAACTGTGAAAAAAAAATCACATGTCTAGTACGCAGCTTGGTCATAGACTATGCTGCAAATGTAAGAGTGAAGAGAGTCCTAAGCTAACAACATACGGTTGCAGTGCTCATTTGCTGCACCTCCTAACTAAAGACTTCAGTGTTCCAGAAATAAAGGCTAATGTTGAAATTACAAAATACTTCCGTAACAACCGCTTTGCAGCAGCTGCTCTGAAAAAGCAAGATGGCCGACTAGGCCTTCTGATCAGAATCTCCCACAACGTCCAAAATGCTCAGTTCCCCTGTCACTTCGAGTTCTTTGCCCTTCTCTGAAGTTCATTCAAGCTGTGAGGAAGGTGATCTGGAGTCTAGTGGTGAAGGAAGTGCCATGCTGGTTTCTTACCCCCACTGGAATCTGCTAAAATACTAATTGATCAGTTCTGGCCCTATCTCAGGCACATGAATGACCACCTGATGTGTGATTGCCCATTGATTCTGACCACACCTGCTGAAAGCATCTGCTTGTCCTTTGTTTGGGAGAAACCTGCTTACCCACTTCCCAGACTTGTCCAGTAAACACATTTTAGTTCCACATATCCTTCATATTTATATGGTCCCTTGGACATTTACCATACACACACCATGAAAAAATATTAATCATCAGTGTAGTATTAGTTTTCCAATGATACTTCACAGGGCACATATCAGATACAGATTGTACAGTAATGAATTGGGGTACACTGAACTGGTCAGGCCAACTGAAACTCACAACCAGACATCACTGAGCACCTTGCCATCTTTCACAGGGATGCTGTTAGGTCACAGCAGGATACCAACCCACGGCCTGTGTAGCACTTAAGTCTCTCACACAACTTATATTGGACCTAAATGCTATAGAGACCTTGGAGTTTGAGGTCTTCAGATCTCAATTTTGACGATTTCAATAACTCAGTCATGGGTTCGGGGTTGTTATAAATGTGTATGGGT
>NW_027425601.1:0-3360 GCF_003597395.2 Chelonoidis abingdonii
GGATTAAGACACAAGGTGCGGAGAACTTGGCAATGTGGAGAGAGTACAGGAAGCCACAAGTGAAGGGCGAGAGGGAACGTAGCTCAGGGAAGAAACGTACTTCAAGTGGTTTGACCACTATCCCTAGGGCCCCTACGGGCGGGCCCGGAGTGAGGTGGCGGCCGAGTCTTTCCTTCCACTCCATTTTCTGGGACACTTAGTAATATTTGGCACAATGATAATAAATAATTATAATTAATAGCGTGCTAATAAGATGTATCAATACATATTATTTATTATATTTCCAAGATCATGATTTATAATTGTATATCAGTGTCATGGGTCTCCACTCTGAACTTTGGGTCAGACTGTGGGGACCTGCATGGAAATCAGCTTGTATATACAGCTTAGATCTGGTTCAGCATCCCATTATACGAATGCTCAGCGTATGATCACTCCCCCTTTCCCGCAAACCTTCCCTCTCTGCGGTAGCTTTGGAGAGTTCCTTCACCATTCCCTGGTGCAGCTCCAGCCCCGTCAATCCCTTGGATTTAACACAAGGAAATTAACATCCCTTCTTTTCCCATCACATCCTGCCGATCGAGTCAGAATCTGTCCCTTGGATTTTAAAAAGAACATTACCCTCCGGTTTAAAGAAGGCTTTTTTAATTTAAAGAAAGTAAAGTAAAGAAAGATAAGAAATACTTGGGATGACAGATATCGCTATTCTCAGAGCAAAACTTGAAAACAGGATGATCCCCTCGCCCGGCAATCTTTATATGACAAGAATCCACCTAAATTTGATAATTTGCATCAAGACAAGTACAAGAAAAACATAAACCTATTTTTTCCTTGCTAAAAATTACTACTGTATACAGAAGCTGGTTCTCTGATCTATTTCACTCCGGTCTGAAAACTGAAAACGGAAACAAAGGAACTTCCTCCTTCATTGTTGAATCACATCTTGTTTCTCCCCATTCGGTTCCTCTGTGTCAGAGTGCAGGTATGGCTAGGCTGAACTTCTTAACCATTTCAGGTAAAAGGATAACACTTAGCTATCTGTTTCTGACATCAGGTAAAGAGAAATTCCTTGAAATATGATTCTGAGGAGCGGGCCAATTCATAAACTTGAACTTATAGTGAAGGGGCTCAAGCGTTGTTAAAGTTTGGACACTGTGATAGAGGAAAGGTTGCTGATTCTGGGAGGAAGACAATTAACAAATGAAGAAATATAACCTCAAATTCTGTGAGGAGTCAGTCAAGTAAAAGGACAATACAGCAGTGGCCAGTGTATCCAGCCAAGAAAGCATAAAGGAGAAAGAAGAAACAAATCTCCAAGAGACTGGAAAGATTTACCCAGAACAAACACAATACAAAATACTGTACGATACACCACTAAACTTATCTTCATGGGTCGGTGAAGTTATTGCTTCAAAGTTACCTAAGCTGATCATCCTCACCCTAATAAAAATAAAAGATCCTGTTGGTTAAAGTTCTTCTCACTCCTTATTTCCTTTAGTTTAGAAGTTGACTCCATTTCCATCCACTGAGTTCTGTCTAGAGAGTATAGATATGATTAGCTTTCCCCTTTGCTTATTTCAAGCACCATCAGCCAAAGTGCCAAGGAGATGCTCCTCTCTTCATATGAGGATAAATAATGAATCAGAAGAACATGCTCTTTATGACTCACAAAAGCACAGGAAGCAAGCAGGGCATCCAGAATCATTGCTGACGAGAATGAAGACAAGTGAAGAAGATGGGTGACTGTTGCTGAAAATGCAGTCTGCTCCCGCGCTCTCAAAATGCTGACTGTAAGAGGTTATATCAGAGATTCAAGTCTATGCAGATCAGTCTTAAAGGAAAGCATCTTCCCTTTTTCTATTGAATGATAGAAACGATCAGGGAATAAATACAACGAGATTCATATTTCCAGGACAGAAGGGACGTGGTGAACATCTGTCTGACCTTCCATGAAAACACAGGCCTGTTGAGTTCTCCAAATTAATTCTCCGTGGCCGCCACCAATAAAAAAAATGTTCTGTGTGTGCCTATACCTCCTGCTCACAGTGTCAGCCTGAAATATTTTCTCATCTGAAACTGAAATGTAGCTGCATTTCCAAAACAAGCAGATATTTATATGCCCAGCAATACCAGATTTGCATTCACAGCGATACAGTCATATTTTATGGCTGTGATGACTTGGGGAATTTATCTGTGCAATTTATGAATTCTGGTTGATGCTATGAAGTTGTTATAAAATGGGTGTATCCAGGAATGCCTCTATGTGAATGTGGAATCTACCACTTTCTAACACTGGCACAAGGATGTACCTACCAGGCAATGGAGAGCCGTTAATCTAAATGGCAGAACTCTGACTCAACAATTGGTATGCTGAGGAAGTGGGCTGGTGCTTGGAGAAGCTACTTCCTCCAGATTATTGCAGGGAGGCTGGTGATGGAGGATTTGGAAAAACACCAGAAGCAGACCAAAGGAACTCGGTTTTGGTAGGGGGATGTATCCATTCAAGACATTTGCTAAGACAGAAAGACGAAGCTTTGGGTAGGAGAGAAGACACAAAAAAAACTTTTGTAGTGGGAGTCCTGTTTAGCTGTAGACTAGCCAAATCAGAGAAGATTGGCCGGAATAGAGAAGTCATTAGCCACCAGTAAAGGATCCTGTATATCCAAGGAGTTTCTCTCCAGCCCAGAGAACTCTCCAGGGTCGGGAGAAAGCTGAGGCAGGGAAATATGGATAGGTGTGTTTAATATTTTGTGTAGCTCTGTGTATCTCTCGTGCTGTTAAGTAAAGAGCAATGGGGTTGAGAATCCTGTTCAAAGTCTGTCTGTGTATCTGCTGGCTCTCACTGTAAACCAGAGGGCTCACATCTTTAGTGGCATGATGGGGAATGCAGAGAGCTGCTGGGGAGGCCTGAGGGAGATGATGCTACTTTCAGGGCTTGGGCAACTGGATCTGGCAAAAGGGGTGCCAGACAAAAGGTCTGCACCTGGCGTCCCAAAGCCACGGACAGTGCCTAAACTTGGCCCAGCACCAGCAAACTAAGAGCATGTGTAACCCCTGACAGCATTCTGACATGTGCCCCATACGGGAAGCGTGACTAGATCCCTGACAATGGTGTTATACAGATGTTGGTTTTGTCCTTGTCACTTCTATTCAGGTAAATATCCCGCACCAATCACAATCATATCACAGCACCTACACGAGTGAAAAATGCTAAAGAACAATAAGGGAATCCCCCAAAGTATCAAATAATGAACATTGTCAGCAGTGGATTCTTCATTGAAGGGAAGCATTTTTCTGCTCCTATATTTAGTGCATGACAGAAGGTGAGCAAATAATCAAAACTGTTATGACAACACTTCA
>NW_027425602.1:0-1147 GCF_003597395.2 Chelonoidis abingdonii
CTGCCTCCATTGTTCTGGGCACTTCAGAGACCTCGACTGAGATCTGTGTCCCTGTTGGGTCTGGCATTGCACTGACCCTAACAAAGATCACACCCCACTGCTGTACTGTGCACTGCACAGACCCTGACAGAGATCCTGCCCTCACATTTTGCCAGTTGCTGCAGGGGCCTAAACAAAATCAGGGATCCTGTAATACTGGGAGTTGCAGAGTCCCCAACTGAGATCAGGCTTCCTGCTGTGCAGGTCTCTGCACAGACACTGACCAAGATCAGGGTCCCCATTGTGACAGATGCTGAAAAGACACCAAGGGTATCTCTACTCTGCTGTTAAAACCCCCCCGCTGGCCCATGCCAGGTGACTCAGGCTCACAGGGCTTAGGCAAAGGGGCTGTTTAATTGCAGTGTAGATGTCTGGGCTCTAGGACCCTGCGAGGTGGGAGGGTGCCAGACCTTGAGCTGCAGCCCCAGCCGGAACATGGACACCACAATTAAACAGCCCCGCAGCCTGAGCCGTGTGAGCCCAAGTCAGCGGGCATGGGCCAGTCGCCGGTGTCTGACTGTAGTGTGGACATGCCCACAGGGACAGAGAGGCCTTGCCCCAAAAAGCTCAAAGGCTAAATAGGCCAATGATGGGAGGCGACTCTCCATTTTACAGATGGGGAAACTGAAGCTCAGTGAGCTGAAGTAATTTGCTCAAGTTTGCATGGAGAATTTGGGGCAAAACTGGGAACTAAACCCAGACTGTTTCAGTTCTTCCCTCTCCCCTTATCCACAAGCCCAGCGTGTGTGTGTGCAGCGTTGTTTTGGCCTGTGTTTGCCTTGCATTGACTTCCTAGGGAAACAGTGGAATTTCCTTCGCTGGAGGTTTTTAAGACCAGCTTAGAGATACACCAGTCTGGGAATGTCTAGGGATACTTGGTTCTGCCTCAGCACAGGAGGCTGGAGTAGACGACCTCTCAAGATCCCTTCCAGGCCTATACTGAAATAATTCTCTTTTGTGCTGTGCCCTGTACTACGCTGAGCTATTTTGTGTGGTGCATTTTGGAACTACGATGCACCATGTTGTGTTGCATGGTTTTATGATGCGTTGTTTTGCCTTAGCTTGTTTGGTGTCTGTGTTATGTTGGCTTGAGTTGTTGTTTTGCATT
>NW_027425603.1:0-1090 GCF_003597395.2 Chelonoidis abingdonii
TAACCCATTCCAGTGCTTCACCACCCTCCTAGTGAAAAAGTTTTTTTCTAATATCCAACCTAAAGCTCCACCACTGAAACTTGAGACCATTACTCCTTGTTCTGTCATCTGCTACCACTAAGAACAGTCTAGATCCATCCTCTTTGGAACCCCCTTTCAGGTAGCTGAAAGCAGCTATCAAACCCTCCTAATCCTTCTCTTCTGCAGACTAAACAATCCCAGTTCCCTTAGCCTCTCCTCATAGGTTATGTGCTCCAGCCCCCTAATCATTTTTATTGCCCTCCGCTGGACTCTTTCCAGTTTTTCCACATCCTTCTTATAGTTTGGGGCCCAAAACTGGACACAGTACTCCAGATGAGGCCTCAATAATGTCGAATAGAGGGGAATGATCACGTCCCTCCATCTGCTGGCAATACCACTGCTTATACAGCCTAAAATGCCGTTAGCCTTCTTGGCAACAAGGGCACACTGTTAACTCATATCCAGCTTCTCGTCCACTGTAAGCCCTGGGTCCTTTTCTGCAGAACTGCTTCCTAGCCATTCGGTCCCTAGTTTGTAACAGCGAGTGGAATTCTCCCATCCTAAGTGCAGGACTCTGCACTTGTCCTTATTGAACCTCATCAGGTTTCTTTTGGCCCAGTCCTCTAATTTGTCTAGATCCCTCTGTATCCTATCCCTACCCTCCAGCGTACCTATCACACCTCCCAATTTAGTGTCATCTGCAAACTTGCTGAGAGCGCAGTCCACGCCATCTTCCAGATCATTAATGAAGATATTGAACAAAACTGGCCCCAGGACCGACCCTTGGAGCACTCCCCTTGAAACCAGCTGCCAACTAGACATGGAGCCGTTGATCGCTACCCGTTGAGCCAAACAATCTAGCCAGCTTTCTATCTACCTTTATAGTCCATTCATCCAGTCCATACTTCTTTATCTTGCCAGCAAGAATACTGCGGGAGACCATATCAAAAGCTTTGCTAAAGTCAAGGAATAACACATCCACTGCTTTCCCCTCATCCACAGACGCAGTTATTTCCTCATAGAAGGCAATTAGGTTAGTCAGGCATGATTTCCCCTTGGTGAATCCATG
>NW_027425604.1:0-2783 GCF_003597395.2 Chelonoidis abingdonii
CTATTAGTGGGTTCATAACAGGTTGGAAAACCATTCACAGAGAGAAGTTATCAGTGGTTCAGTCATGCTGTAAGGGCATATCAAGAGGGGTCCCACAGGGATCAGTTCTGGATCTGGTTCTGTTCAATATTTTCACCAATGATTTAGGAAATGGCATACAAAGTACACTTATAAAGTTTGCAGATGATACCAAGCTGGGAAGGGTTTCAAGTGCTTTGGAGGATAGAATTAAAATTTGAAATGATCTGGACAAACTGGAGAAATAGTCTGCAGTAAATAAGATGAAATTCAATAAGGACGTATGCAAAGTACTCCACCTAAGAACGAACATACAGTTGCACACACAGAGAATGGGAAATGACTGCTGAGGAAGGAGTACTGCAGAAAGGGATTTGGGGGTCCTAGTGGACCATAAGCTAAATATGATTCAACAGTGTAACATTGTTGCCAAAAAAGAGGCAAAAAACATTCTTCGATGTATTAGTAGATGAGTTGTAAAGAAGAGACAAGTAGTAATTCTTCTCTACTTCACACTGATATGGCCTTAACTGGAGTATTGTGTCCAGTTCTAGCTGCCATATTTCAGGAAAGAGGTGGACAAATTGGAGAAAGTGCAGAGAAGAGCGCAAAAAACAAAACAAATACCAAAAACTAAAGGTCTAGAAAACATGACCTATGAGGGAAGATTGAAAAAATTGGGCTTCTTTAGTCTGGAGAACAGAAGACTGTGGGGTGCGCGGGGTGGGTGGGGAACAGATGACATAAGTTTTCAAGCACATAAAAGGTTGTTACAAAGAGGAAGGGAAAAATTGTTCCCCTTAATCTCTGAGAATAGGACAAAAAGCAACGTGCGTATATGGCAGCAAGGGAGGTTTTGGTTGGACATTAGGAAAAACTTCCTAACTGTCAGGGTGGTTAAGCCCTGGAATAAATTGCCTAGGGAGGTTGTGGAATCTGTTGGAGATTTTTAAGAGCAGGTTAGACAAACACCTGTCAGGAGTGGTCTAGATAATACTTAGTTCTGCCTGGCATTCAGAGGACTGGAGTAGATGACCTCTTGAGGTCCCTCCAATCCTGCTGATTCTTTTCAACTACTCAAAACAAAAAAAACCTGTTGTATATATAGTATAAATAGATTAGAAATGATACAATATAAATTGGCATTTGGGCATGCAATATTTTGGCTATAATTTGCTAGATACTGATAAATAGATTTTTTTTGATGGTGGGGAGGGCTGATATATGGGATTTATATGTATTTGTGAAATGGTGCATCTCTTGCATGAGAAGATACCTCGTGGCTGACCACTCTGTATCACTATAATATATAGGCCTGATTCTCCCCTCCCTTGTGCCCTGATCCAGTAAATCATAAAGCATAGGACTAGCCGTGTATTTAAAGTAATGCATATTGAAGTTGGTGGGTCATCTTTCTGGCTGGTCTGGTGAATCTCAAAATTACCATGATAAATCAAATGTGTCAATAGTGCATTAAGAAACTTATTCCAAAGTAAACTCAATTAAACATGTAAGTCAAATGTAATTACATAAAACTAATCCCTTCTAACATAGGAGGGATCATTAATATTCAAAAGTAAATTATTTATAGTATCTAAAAGTGTACTCATTTTTTATGTCAGATAAGACATAAAAAGTGTGCCTTCTCCAAAGACCTTACCATCTAAATATACTTAAAGTTAACATTATATGGTATTTAAAGGCATTTCAAAATGATAAGTTTGACAAACAAATATTTCAAAATTTTGTGCAAAGACACAAAGAGAATTGGTGTAATCAGAACTATCATGAATATTCTGAAACATTAATAAAAATGGATTCTTTATAAAGTGGCTTAAGAGTCAATTGAGAAGCAGCTTCTGTGCAACTTAGTCTTAAGGATGATTATTGTTCAAATGAACTGTAAAAATATATTTCCTATGTAAATAGTGGATATGCTCTTGTGCTTAGAGAATCAAGGTTTTTCCAGGGATCTTTTTTCGTATATGATTTTATACTCTAAATTAGTGGAAAGATTCTTCAGCATAAAGTTAGTTCATTCTATTACTTACAACTGGATTGTATTTGTTTTATTATGCAGAGTATGTTTTATTACAGTAACCATAGATAATGATGATTTAATGTCAAAAGCTTTGGGATTTTTAAAATAGGCACATGTTATTATTTATGTAATTGGATGAGAAATACATTTATCCCATAAAATCCATTTTCAATTTCTCATGTTCTGTTCCTTAAAAGTGGGTCTCTTGTTACAAAGGTGTCTTATACTGGTATCGTAAAAAGTTTAAAACTTTCTTTAAAGTTGTTCAAGCCTCCCATATTCAAGGTAAGTATGATTTAATTATAAAATCCTTGTAATAAAAGAAGCAAAAGCCTCAGAACTCAGCTATCTGTTGCCTATGTTTGAACCACAACAAAATCTGCTCCCATTTGGACCAGAAACACTATTACATTGCCTTTCTGATGATATTCTAGTGTTAGGAGAAAGGAGCATTGAAAAAGCTCTGAGGTACTGAAAGCACCTCTATATCTGTAAACAAATGTACACACAAGCACAGAAGTTCCAATATCTCATTCTCATGACGAAGAAAGATGGCACAAAATCACAACATAAGAACGGCCGTATCGGGTCAGACCAAAGGTCCATTTCGCTCAGTATCTGTGTACAGACAGTGGCCAATGCCAGGTGCCCCAGAGGGAGTGAACCTAACAGGCAATGATCAAGTGATCTCTCTCCTGCCATCCATCTCCATCCTCTGAGGAAC
>NW_027425605.1:0-1457 GCF_003597395.2 Chelonoidis abingdonii
ACTCTTAGCCAGCCAGTAAAACAGAGGTTTATTCGATGGCAGGAACAGGGTCTAAAACAGAGCTTGTAGCTACAGAGAACCGGACCCCTCGGCCGGGTCCATTCTGGGGGGCAGTGAGCCAGACCCCCACGTCTGCACTTCACTCCTCGTCCCCAGCGAGCCCCAAACTGAAACCCCCTCCAGCCCCTCCTTTCTGGCCTTTGTCTCTTTCCTGGGCCAGGAGGTCACCTGATCTCTCTGTTCACTTTTAGCATCCCCTTGCGAGGCGGGAGGGGAAGGGCCCCAGACATTTGTTGCCAGGGAGACAGATTGTCGGCCATTTATGCACACTGGAGACTTAAGAAATATCTAGGGGAAACTGAGGCACCCACACAGTATTCAGAGGAAACATTAAGAACATTCCCAGTTTGACACACCTTGAGGGTACGGCCAGGATGTGGCGCTGCCGGACTCAGCCAGAGGCGTCTGGGGAAAGGTCTTTCTTGAGTTTCTGGGAACTGTCTGTTAATGAAACCGGTGCCTCCGAGGGGGGCTGCTGTTTGTCTGATTGCAGCCTGGCTGAATCTACAGGCGGGGAGACCCGCCTGGGCCCCCTGCTTTCTGCACCCAGCCCCAAGGGGCGCGCGGCGCAGAATGTGCCTTTAGCAGGGAGTGAGGGGACAGAGAAGGGGCTGAGGGCAGAGCGGTTTGTGGGCCTTTACAGTGAGGGGGGGGGGTGGAGTTCCAGGTGGAGGGTAGTGGGAAGGCAGGGCCGGGTCTGGGCACACAGGTGATGATCCCTGGTGCCTCAGCTGTGGGCTCGGCCTGCACAGATGCCCCATTCGGGGCCGAGTGCGCCCTCTGTTCAACAGCCCATGGGCCTCACTCATGGGGCTGGTCCCCCAAAAAACCAAAATAATCTGGTTCTGTTAAAACCTTCAAAAGCGTAAAGCCATCAACCATGCCTAGGTCTAAAAAATTCTAAACAAGCTAAAAAAAATTAAAACTTGGCTCTGGTGTACACTAACAACATGTGTGTCTTTAGCCAAATCTAAAAAAAATGTGTCCCAGGTAAAAAGGGGGCTGGGCTGCCTCAAAAAGGTAAAACTAACTGTAAAAACTAAAAAGTGCAAGGTAAAAAGCAGCTGGGAAGGCCAAAATGGGGGCTCTTCACCAAAAAAGCCCAAATCGCAAACCAAAGTGCTAAAAAAAAACCCAATCCCAGTTTAAACCCTAGGGATATTGGGGTGGCAAAAGGGTTCGGGTCACTTAAACCTTCCCACATGTGGCCTGCGAGTGCCATCAAGCACACGTGACTTAAGGGAGGGCGTGAGATTGGACTGTCCTGGTGTAACTCACCCCAAGGAATGGGAGAGATGCTGGGGCATCCCTGGGAACATTGGTGGGTTCGAACTTCCCCAGGTCACTGGCTGGAGTGACCTCGCTCAGTTCGGTCTCGAAGGGGGGAGAGATGTGAC
>NW_027425606.1:0-1859 GCF_003597395.2 Chelonoidis abingdonii
AAAAAAAAAAAAGCGTAACTAATAATCTATTAATGTAGAGGTATAGTCTAATTTATTCACAATTTTAGGTCACTGAAAGATTTTTTTATTACACTAGAAGAAAAACATAAGTACTTAATAATAAAACAAAAAATATACTTGTTTTGAGTAATCTAAAAATATATTTTAATGGTATATGCTGTTGTCTACAACACAGTAAAATATTCCTTTTAAAAAACTTACAGGTCAAATACCCCTCTCAGACGTAGACTAGCAATTGGAGCAAGGCAAAAAGTTTCGACCAAAATTTTTTTGTGGGTGAAAAACGCAGTTTCAATGACAGCGGAACATTTTGCAAATTCATGTTGTTTTTGCCATATTGTTTTTTGGGGAAAAAAGTCTGATAAAATTGAAATGTTTCCTTTAACATTAATGAAGCATTTCAATTTTTCAACTGAAAATTATTTTTCCTTTTGGAATTTCCTTTTTTTTCCCCCAAAGGTCAGAATTGATATTAAATGTTTCCATTTAGGGTAGAACAAAAAAAATTCATTTTGCTCAAAACAATGTCTTTCAACTTTTTGATTTGCTGAAAATTTTGAAATATTTTAGTTTTGGTTCAATCTGAAATAATTTATTTGTTTTCAAAATTGCCAACACACCAAAACATCATTATTCATCCAGCTCTATTAATAATGCCTATAGAAGCCTGTCTGTTCTCGGTGTATCTGCTTTTGTAGCTACAGCAGTACTTGCTGAAAACACAGGCAAGTGGAAAACAAAACTCAGGGTTTGCAGTTATTTTGTGATACTACCCAGCTTCAACTGATGGACGACACTGTGGCTGAGAGGGCCAGAAGGCTGGATTTGTTGCAAATTTAACTATTCATCTCACAGAGGAACGATGTGAGAGGAAATATCATTAATCACCCATTTGCATGTACCTGTTATGTGCACATAATTAACATAATTACAAACACATTTTTGCATCACACCTGATATTACAAAAATCAGGCTCTAGCTCTCCTGGCTAACAACCACATTTTCATTATTTATTGTTCTTGATGCTTGTTCAGACAGATGTTTTGAAACTGTATCACAGCATGACTTATTAACATTAAGACTCAGTATTATATCCATATGCTTTTCTTATGTCCTTAAGACAAAATAAATGAATAAAAAGTACAGTATTAAAAAAAAATCAACTTTGCCAAAGCAGAATTGTAACAACAAATGCTAAATAAACATCTCACTGCAAAAAGTCTCTCTTTCCCAGTAAGAATGGTAAAACACAAGAGTTTGATCAGAAATAAACTGCATGAGAGTTGTGTTTCATGTAAGTATAACATATCTATTTTCTTTTATTTAGAATTTTTATGTAAATTCAGTAAACAAAAAGCTCAAGGATTAAACTCTGATTTTTTTGTGCTACATATACTATAAATCTGTATTATTTATACCTGTTGACAACATAGAAAGTGCAACCTCATTTTTTTCTATGCTCAGCCTTTTAGTTGCCCTTGATGGTCAAACTTTTTTTATTTGTTTGCTTTCTCATAGCAGAATTCAGTTTTTGTTGATTATGGGATTCTTATTTTGTACAAATCAGCCTCTGTGGCTGCTGATCTACAAAAGTTTTATAGGTTTCCAAAGTTAATACCAAAGTTTTTTGTGAGGTTTTTATTCTACTTTTTATTCACTGGCTTGGATCTGCCAGTCTCTCTTGGGGCCACCCATTATAGCTACCTTCACCCCTGTGGCCTTAAGAAATCCTACTGGCAGTATAACTTAGGGATAGGGAGGGGGACAAATCGAGCATATTGCTCTGAAGCATAGTTCTTTAACATGTTCTCACTACCCTAAGCTATGTGGCAGCTCCT
>NW_027425607.1:0-2794 GCF_003597395.2 Chelonoidis abingdonii
TCTCTCTCTCTCTCTCTCTCTCCCTTCGTTTTCCTTTCTACCTTAGGTATTAACCTTTAATAATGTATATTATGTTGGTTTAGTCCTCCTTGTGTAGTTATCATTATTATTCAATAAATAATTTTATGGTTAAGTTGGTTGCTTCTCTCTCTCTTCCTGAACTTTACTCTTTTGTGTTTTTAGCTTCCCCCATTCACTCTACAGCAACACTTCTTTTACCTAAGGTAAAGGTCCCTGCAGCACTCAAAATACTGTGGGGTTTGCTCATCAAGCAGGTTACTGCCAGTATAATTGTGTTGTGAGAGTGGGGATAGGGACATGCTGAATCTGGGATGCATAAGGGTAACAGCTTGAAAGTGCTGCTTCATCCAGTCCAGTGAGTCCAGAAACATATAAGGGGTCAGCTTGACAGTGCTGATTGACCCGGTCTGCTCAGACTTGCTCTGATAATGTATGTGTGGGTGTTCATCTCATTTTGGGGCTGGAGAAACCCAGCCCCGGGGAACCTAGGTCCTGCAGGATAGCTCCATTGGGAGGGGACTTGCTGAAGGGAGAAGTAGAGCTCCATATGAAAACACAGGTTTCAGAGTAACAGCCATGTTAGTCTGTATCTGCAAAAAGAACAGGAGTACTTGTGGCACCTTAAACACTAACACATTTATTTGAGCATAAACTTTCGTGGGCTACAGCCCACTTCTTTGGATGCATAGAATGGAACATATATTGAGGAGATATATACACACATACAGAGAGCATGAAGAGGTGGGAGTTGTCTTGCCAACTCTGAGAGGCCAATTAAGTAAGAGGAAAAAACTTTTGAAGTGATAATCAAGATAGTCCAGTACAGACAGTTTGATAAGAAGTGTACTGACACATTACAAACATTGAATCTATCTCCCCTTGTAAGTATTCTCACACTTCTTATCAAACTGTCTGTACTGGGCTATCTTGATTATCACATCAAAAGTTTTTTCCTCTTACTTAATTGGCCTTTCAGAGTTGGTAAGACAACTCCCACCTGTTCATGCTCTATATGCGTGTGTATATATCTCCTCAATATATGTTCCATTCTATGCATCCAAAGAAGTGGGCTGTAGCCCACTAAAGCTTATGCTCAGATATACTTGTTAGTCTTTAAGGTGCCATATGAAAACACAAGTGACACAAGCAGTACAGTGATAGAATTACAGAATCCCCTTCCCCAGAAGAGTAACCCGAATAAATGAGCATACCCCAAAGTAATGGGTAAATCTGGTAGCATGTCGCATGCTCCAAACACACACATAAAATAAGTATCTAGACAAAGAGAAATCTTCTGCTGGTTTTGAAATGACACAGAGGACCTGACTGGTGATGCAGAAAATGGGTGGGGACTAGATTCTGCTGCTGACAACAGAGTTAATTGTCACATATGCAGAACCCAGACAAAGCTTTTTTCTCTTGCCTGTGCTCCTGTGATGGGGTCACTGAGCATGGGACTCTTCAGGACTGACTGTAGGAAAGTGGTTAGTCATCTTCCTTTCTCATAAACCTTGACAGCACGTTAACTCTGTCTATCTGCTGAATCAAGCTCCCAGTGTTTGTTTCAGCGTTATAGCTAGTGCTACAGTGAGTAATTTGGCAGGCACAATATACATTAAAGGGTATCAGTCATATGTACCACATTATTGATCAAAGCGGCACTCCAGTAGCCATTCATCTTCATCCAAACGTGTTGCAACACCCAAGTAGTTGCTGTTGGAGGTACTTGAGTAGATGCAACCCTACTTTGGACAGTAGCCAGCTGACAGGTTTTTAAAGGTGTTAAAGCTGTTTATACTAGTTTTTAAAAATGTATTAGTTAAAGCATGCTAGCTAATACATTTTGAAACACAGTCTATTTTCCTACTCTAGTTCCAGTCACTGAATGATCAACTCTTAATTCCCTAAAACCAAATTAGGGCACAGCAGAGTCCATGTTGTTCCAGTTCTCAGCTTCACTGATTTCTCAGGGTTTTTTACTGTCTCAGTCTATCTCTGTCTGTAATCTTCCCATTCCTGCAGCTCAACAGTGCATCTCAACCTGAAGTCCTGCCTGCTGTTACACTCTATAGATTTATGGAAATACATTCTGCTGGGGATTCTGATTGGTTAGCCCTCTTTCAAGTCCTCTTTTTCAGTTCCTGCTGTGTTGCTCATGCCCTCAAATGGCTTGGAAAATGTTCTCCAGGAAATTGATCCTGCAAGTTATTAGCACTCTATTCCAAGTCAGGAAAGCACTTAGTCATGGGCTTAAATTGACTGCAGTGGGACCACTGACATGCTTAAAGTTAAGCACATGCTTGTGTGCTTTGGTGGACTGGGGTCAGAGTTCTCAGAATCTTGCAGGATCAGCCCACGTTCAGCTAAAATTAAGTTATTCATCCAAACGGATACAGAGAACAAAAATCCAACTGTTCGTCCCCAAAGCAGAGCAAAAAGTTGTATTTTTACTAACCCAAACAAAACTGCTTTGAAATGCCATATTGTGATGTTGTTGAGAGGTGCACATTAGAACCACCTTCACTGAGCTTATACAACTAATACACAGGAAGTGTGTTAGAATAGTACACACAGAGAGAGAAGGCAAGACAGTTGAATGATTAAAACAGGCTGCATTTCAAAAACAGTGAATCCGTGTGAGTGCTGACACTTTTAGATTGAGATGGATCACTACTGGAGCACCACAATGCTGCACGTATACGATTGAAAGCAGCAGAGAATCCTGTGGCACCTTATAGACTAACAGACGTTTTGGAGCGTGAGCTTTCGTGGG
>NW_027425608.1:0-3507 GCF_003597395.2 Chelonoidis abingdonii
TCCTTCCTTAGAGGTTTTTAAGGTCAGACTTGACAAAGCCCTGGCTGAGATGATTTAGTTGGGGATTGGTCCTGCTTTGAGCAGAGGGTTGGACTAGATGACCTCCTGAGGTCCCTTCCAACCCTGATATTCTATGATTCTATGTTGTTCATTTTAAGAACACTTTCACTGCAAATTTGACAAAACACAAAGAAGATAACCAATGTGAAATTTCTAAAAAAAGCTACAGCACTCGATCCAAGATTTAAGAATCTGAAGTGCCTTCCAAAATCTGAGAGGGATGAGGTGTGGAGCATGCTTTCAGAAGTCTTAAAAGAGTAACACTCCAATGCGGAAACTACAGAACCTAGCCACCAAAAAGGAAAATCAACCTCTGCAGGTAACATCTGATTCAGATTATGAAAATGAACATGAGTCGAACCGCACTGCTTTGGATCATTATCAAGCAGAACCCGTCATCATCATGGACGCATGTCCTCTGGAATGGTGGTTAAAGTATCAAGGGACATAATCTTTAGTGCACCTGGCATGTAAATATCTCACGGCGCCAGCTAACTCTCACTTTCAGGTGACATTGTAAACAAGAAGCAGGCAGCATTACCTTCTGCAAATGTAAACAAACCTGTTTGCCTGAGTGATTGGCTGAAGAAGAAGTAGGACTGATTGGACTTGTAGGCTCTAAAGTTTGACATGGTAGAAAATAGCCAAAAACATTTAAATAAATGGTATTTGATTATTGTTTAACAGCACGATTAAGCGCGATTAATTTTTTTAATTGCTTGACAGCCCTAGAATAAACCCAACTCTCTAAACCTTTTCTTTAAATTAGATTAATCAGAAGTGGTATCATCTTCACTCTCCTCCCCAAGACAATTATTTTCCTGTAGGACAATGGTTCTCAAACAGTGGTCCGCGAGCTCCATTCAAGTGGTCTGCAGATAGTTCCCTCTAAGATGTGCGCCTGCGCGGCCAAATCAGAGAATAAAGGGCCACCCAGCTAATTAGTGGAACCATGCAGATGTGGCTCCACTAATTAGGTGCCTGGACCTTGAAGAAGTTGCACATGTAAGGTGAGGTGGTGGCCCTGGGGAAAGAGGAAGTAGGTGGGAGAGGGCAATGGGGGACAAGAGGGGGTGGGGGGAATCTGGAACCTGCAGGGCTGTGGCAGCCAGAGAAAGAGGCGACTTTCCCCAGCTCTAGGGCTGCGGCTGCCAGGGGGAGATGGCCCTCCTTCCCAGCCTCAGCTCTGTGGCAGGGGAGAGATCCCGCCTCCTTCCCAGCCCCAGCTCAGGGACTGCTGCGGTGGGGGAGAGAGGGAGAGACCCCCTCTCCTTCCCAGCCCAACTTGGGGGCTGCCGCAGCAGGGGAGAGAGGGCACATCCATCACATTAGAAAGGTAAGACTACTGATATTAAAATATGAGCAGTGCGCTTTTATTTGTAGAACAAAAAAAGTTAATTATTATTACGTTTTTTTATATATAGTGCTTTTATCCAAAGTGCTTTACAATAGTCAGATAATGGTACAAACAACATTTGGAAAGACCATTAAGTGGTCTGCCGAGACCCTCAGCAATTTTCAAGTGATCCACGGGAAAAAAAGTTTGCGAATCACTCCTGTAGGACAGTGTTCACAGCACTGCATACGGTATCCGACCCAGGGCCTAACTATCACTGTACCAGTTTCTCTTAAGCAATAATACTATGGCCAAACCCAAGCAGTCTATAACTATTAGTCAGGCCTCAAAAAATCATGAAGTAGGCTCAAAAATCATGAGTTTTTAGAAATAGTAAATTTGGGATTCTTTTTATTTGTCTTCTGGGTTTTTAGCCTTTAAGATTCACGCATTTTCTTCAACCATGAAGGCTAGAAATTCAGCTTTCATAAATAAAAAAAAAAAAAAAAAAAAAAAGAGATTCTCACCTAATAACATGACCCCATGAACAAAATATTATGAAAGTTGACAACACTGCTTGATTAACTTATTCCCATGGGATGGGACCAGGCAATGCCCATAGTATCCAAGGTGAAATCCAACAAATGCCTCATATAGCCACAGTATCACCTTGCTGACCTAGTACCTTGCTTGCTTTTCTACAGCTGACTGGCCAGTATTAATGATCTCTTAAAGCATGAAGGTGTTCTTTACCAAGTTCATTATATTCTTTGAAAGTGGAGCCTCTTTTCGCAATCCCTTGAGACAAACATACAGCAACATTTGAGCTGCTGAGGTGTTCGTGCAATATCTACTTTGCAGCAATTGTTTCATTTCTGCAAAAAATGCTGAGACTATTTTATAACTTATGGTGGTTTTGGCACAGGGATCAGAGGGAGTCCTACATGGAGACAATCAATTCCCTAGCTAATTACACTTTTCCTAATTGCAATATTGCTCTTCCCTTCCAGGGCCTTACAATCAGCAGTGAAAGGCTGGATGGAGGATCAACCAAATTAAAAAGAGAAGTTGGAATGATTTCTCTGTCTCTGGAGGCACCCCTTCTCTGGATACTGCTAAACTATCCCTGACCAACAGGATTTATCCTCAGGACTCATATTCATAGTAGAATGCACCACATGAGCCCATGAAAAAAAACATTTTTTTCAGTTGTGGCTATAAGAAAGCATTTTTGTCTAAATGGGGAAACAAATGAGTAGATTCCTCAGTTCCATACCCTTCCTTCTATGAGTGGACACATCCAGTGCAAAGATTTATCACAGAACCAGGAGGGACATTTTTCAAGGGAGGACGGTACGCACACACTTATTAAAACATTGGCAGCACAGCACTGGTGGTTTGTGACAAACTAGTCAAAATATGCCTGCTAGTCATCACCAAAAGTGAAGAAACTAATCAGGTTTCTAAGTCCTAAACTGTCCAGGAAAGAGGAAGTGTTGTGAAATATAGAAACTGTTGACAGTGGGCCCAGTCCTGCTTCCACTCAAATATTGGGACTTTTGCCTTTAATCTGAATGGATCAGATTGATCTCAGAGTTTCATATTTACTAGAATAATTGAACACAAAATATCTTCATGTATTACTCACCAAGGAATGACTTTGACAAACCCAACAGATAATGCTGCCTTGTATATGATTAAGACTAACCATTGCATTTGGAAGATGATCAAAGTCTAGAGACATTAATTTGATTAAAAACAACACACAGGTGTTGTGTCAATGCCAATGACTGCAACTACCCACATTTGGTGCTTACAAGACCACAAACTGAGCTGATGATTCCAAGCTTGAGCTAAAATACCATCCTAGTAACTGCAGAAATCTGTGTTTAAAATGACAGACATTACAAGGTTTCGCTCAGGACATGTCTACGCTACCATGTATGCAGGGCTGGCTCCAGGCCCCAGGGCGCCAAGCACATGCTTGGGGCAGCATGCTGCAGGGGGCACGTTGCCGGGAGCGTGGCAGGAGGCTCCGGTGGACCTCCCGCAGGCGTGCCTGCGGAGGGTCCGCTGGTCCCACGGCTCCAGTGGAGCATCCGCAGGCACGC
>NW_027425609.1:0-1610 GCF_003597395.2 Chelonoidis abingdonii
GCTTCACAGGGTACTCTGGGCGTCTTCCGGTAACAGTCACTCACACCAGTGTATACACACACACACCAAGGCCTTTATTTCCTATCACCACGATGCATCTGTTCCTTATGTCTGGACACAATACCATGAGGTGGTATGACAACCCCTCTTGAGGCGGTAAAAACCCCTCAGCACTGGTGCATATCTAATGCATCTCACTATGCATTACCTAATGCATTACCTTGTTGGCCAACCCAGCAGTTTCCCAGTACTGCTATAAACTAACCTTATTGGGGCTTTCCCCCAACATCATTCTGCATCTGATCTTGCTGCACAATCAATAAGTTCAGATGGCGTGAGCCCAACAGAGACAGACGTCCCTACAGACAGTCCTCCTCCGACACCCCAATAGAGATTTCAAAAGGTCTCTTACCTCTATTGTGGCACCATGGGGTTCGAAGGGGAACAATCCATAGCAGCTGTCTGTGGGTCCGTGGGTGTTGCCATCCCGGACGAGCCCCCAAATTGTCGGAGAAAAACTCAAGGTCTCGCTTTTCGTTTGGGTGCAGCAAAATCAAATACTTTATTATTATCAAACAATTGTAATTGAGGGAGGGAGTGCCCTAGGACACAGGGTTGCCCAGTCCCGGACAGGCCTCTCAACAGGTAAACAATTTCAGCAATCATTTATACCTTTGTTACAGACAATAGCAAGCAATGTTACAGACAGTAATGAGCAACAGATGCAGTTTGTTTATGCATAGGCCATCCTGCTATCTTATTTTCCTCAGCTTCTGGGCGCCAGTGTACGCATTTGATTATTAGGCAAGGTCATGATAACTTCTCACACAGTTCTTTCTTACTTGTCTCACACTATCCTCGCTTCTACATGTTTCACGTCATAAGGGTTACAGCTGGCCTAACTCTTGCTAACAGACTGACCTGCATTAAGATCTCCTACAAATCCTTGTCAATGCCTTCCCTTCTTCCACACTCCCCCCTTTTGTACTTCTAGTACAACAGATATTCTTAAATTTCTATTTGCATTAAGCCATGGATTTCTGATTCTGCATCAGATGTTTCAATCCTAGGGGTTTTCACTGGATGAAATGACAATGCATGATTAGCATGGACATGAAAGGTGTTACTACTGTTACATCTTTAACAACAACAACAGAATCCTAAATTACCTAACAGCAGTGCAAACAATACTGTACTCAGAGCAAGCATATAATGAGGTTTTTGTACAGTTCTGGTTACAACCATAATACGTCATACTTAGTGCACAAAGTAGACGCTCTCTAAGCAGTATGAAAGGCATTCCCATTCTTTTCAGCTTGATATATATTCTGAAGGATGTGAATTTGTCTTTGTAATTCAGAGATTTTTTTGAACCTCTGGTAACAATAAAAGCAAATTTTGAAATCGATCAGGCGCTGCTTTAGTCCAGTTAAATGATACCTGAAACCTAAGAGCTACTTGCAGCATTCTAGCTGCAGGCCAATAAATTATATGATTGCCTGCAGCAGTAGTAAGATTAATGTGTATATCTTGCAATGTGGTGGCTTTGACATACACACAGCTATCATTAGCTTGAAAAAGTGGGTGTCCTGTCAGGGTAGTTCCTAGTC
>NW_027425610.1:0-1197 GCF_003597395.2 Chelonoidis abingdonii
CACTCAAAATGGTTTTATATACTGCTGTGAATTGGAGGTACAGAGTTTTGTTGGAAGAACACATAGGTACCATCCTCAAAGTCTATGAATTCTGTGTTTTTTTCCTAAGGGGAGGTGATCGGGGTCCTAGCAGGGGCAAAGAATGGGGCAGACAATCCCCATAAAGCTGGTGGATATTCCAATACTTAGATTCACCACGCCAGCATAAAACAGCTTCTTTATTACCTTAGTGGTTACTCAAAAGTCCAAACAACAGTTTCCTTAAAGTGATCCAGCCTCAGGCCTCCATCCACGGACCCATGTCAAATATGATGAAAATTTCTTAAAATCTTATTTTGTCATATAAAAGAAAAGCTTCTACCAATCCCAAAGGATCGGACACATAACCTCCTAGGTTAATGCATATTTCAGATCTTACCCAAATACATTCTACAGCTAGTTCTTATTAATTAAACTAAAATTTATTAAAAAACAAAAGAGAGAGTATGGTTAAAAGATCAATAGATGTACAGACCTGTTCAATTCACTTAGGTGCAGATTCATAGCAGAGATGGTGAATTTGTAGTTGCAAAGAATTCTTTCAGAAATAGTTCATAGGTTATAGACCAATGTCCAAACATCATATTCAGTGTACCAGCATAACTGGGACCTCAGTTTTGAGACTCAAACTTCCCCTGATGAAGCCTAAGCACACCTGAGATGACAGAATCAGGACCCAGGGATCTTTTATACAATTTCATGTCTTTTGACAAGTTAGAGTTTCAAAGTTAATTAGCATGACTTTGAAGGAGGTCCATCACCGGTACTTAGCTATACAATTTGCTTGTTCCTCCAACATTCACAGTACATTTCAAAGAGAGATGAATACTGAGATATCCCACGTTTACAATTCATTTAAATGCTAGGATGTTCTTTTGATCTCTGAACTATCAGAATACAGCATAGACGGGGACTGTTGATTACATTGTCACTCTACTCATACATATGTAAATACACAAAAACACAAACTATCTCCCCACGTTTTTTGAAAGTGATTTATTTTTCAGGATGTTTAACCCTTTCTGGCCATGCATCATAGTATTGTTCTGGTTCAGTTCTGTATTCCAAAAGCCACCTGACTCAGATGCACTCAAAATGGTTTTATATACTGCTGTGAATTGGAGGTACAGAGTTTTGTTGGAAGAACACATAGGTACC
>NW_027425611.1:0-1106 GCF_003597395.2 Chelonoidis abingdonii
AACAGACATTTTGGAGCATGAGCTTTCATGGGTGAATACCCACTTCGTTGGTTATTTAACAGGAATTTGTATCAATGTATTGCCCTGATTAAAAGCTATGGCTAAAAGGAAGCCACTGTTGTTAGTACTTGAACCTGCGTGGAGACACCCGAGTGGGTGTCAAGTCCATTGCCTTAACCAAGGATAGTCGATTATTTTATCAAGATGCAAATTTCTTGGTCAAGGTCTAGTCAATGTCTAGATGCCAGAGAAAATAATACACTGATGATAAGAAGAAGAATATAGAAAGATTTTGCAGTCACTCTAGGCATAACTATGATGATTGTTTCGTGTTTCACTCTAAATATCTGACACCACCACTGCCTTTCCCTTTAGTCTTGTAGTTTACCAAGGTTAAAAGTAAACATTACTTCAGATACAAGGGAGTGTTTGTGTTCATTCCTGTTAGCTACACAGGCGTTTGATGTAGCTGCTTTCAATCCTCCGGCTCTGCCGGGATAACTAACATTTCAGGGAGTCACTGAACTGAAGGAGGGAGATCATTTTTTGACAGGTTGCGCCTCCTCTTAAAGGTGTTTGTCTGGCTGGCAGTGCTGGTTCCCAGGTCTCTCCTGAAGGGAAGAAAGTTTCTGTGCAAAATACTAAAACTTTTAACAGAGAGGAGGGAAAGGCGATGGCCACATGATGGGGCCAGTATGTATGACAACATGGTTCTTTTATGTGTGATGACTCTGAACATTGACTGATCTCCACTCCCTTGGATTTGAGGAGATGTTTAGTTGTGCACTTAGGAACCCATAAGGCTGAAGCAATTTTATGGATGGTGACACTACGATTGAAGGGTTTTTTAATGTAGAAATTGTTAAAAGCACTTAGTATAAACTGGAACTGCCTGTTATTAAAGGCTGGTTTCCCCACGTCAGTTCCAAAAGCTCTGCTAGAAACACCCTGGGCTCTCTCCTGCCTCGGTGGGAACTAGAGGGAATCATCCCCTGGTCCTCTTGGCTCCAGGCTGATTTTTCTGGGGACGGGACATGGAATTGATTTGTTCGCTGTTGAGAAGGGAGCCGGGCCAGTTCTCAGGGAACCAGAACTCCCAGCATCTT
>NW_027425612.1:0-2490 GCF_003597395.2 Chelonoidis abingdonii
AACCCCTCATCCCCACCCCCACCCCACAGCTGTCACCCCTGCACCTCAACCCTCTGCCCTAGCCCTGAGCTCCCTCCAAAACCCCAACCCCTCATCCACAGCCCTCACCCCTGCACCCCAGCCCTCTGTCTGAGCCACTTCCACACCTCAAACCCCTCATTACGAGCCCCATCCCAGAGCCCTCACATTTTTACATTATTTTAAAAAATATACAGTAACTCACTTAATGTTGTACTTATGTTCCTGAAAAATGCTACTTTAAGTGAAACGATGTTAAGCAAATCCAATTTCCCCATAAGAATTTATGCAAATAGGGAAAATTAGGTTCCAGGGATTTTTTTTTCCAGACAAAAGCCTATATTTTATATATATACACAGTATAAGCTTTAAACAAACAATTTAATACTGTACACAGCAATGATGACTGTGAAGCTTGGTTGAGGTGGTGGAGTCAGAGGGTGGGATATTTCCCAGGGAATGCCTTACTGCTAAATGATGAACTAGCACTTGGCTGAGCCCTCAAGGGTTAACACATTGCTGTTAATGCAGCCTCACACTCTATAAGGCAGCAGAAATGGAGGGGGGAGGGAGGAAGACAGCATGGCAGAGAGAGACAGAGACACACACCCTGTGTGTGAGAGAGAGACTTTAAGACAGCAGCTGCTGCCAGCCAGCTCCCTCCATTCTGAGCCCTGTCGTGTGCCCCTCACTCTATGGTGATCGGGGGATCAGGAACGGGGGAGGGGGACACCCTGACAACAGTATTCCTATTCCCTCCCCCGCCCCTCCTACATAGAGTGACCAGCCAGCAAGTGTGAAAAATCAGGATTGGGGTGGAGGGTAGTAGAAGCCTATATATGAAAAAGACCCCAAAATCAGGATTGTCCCTATAAAATTGGGACATTTGGTCACCCTACCTGCACAGCAAGCAGGAGCAGCTCCAAGACAGAGGGCAAGAACAGCACACAGCAGTGGGTGGGAGGGACACCTGAACTGCCCAGCAGTTGATAGCCCACTGGGTGGCAGCCGCACAGGGAACTTAGGGGAGCTGATAGGGGGGCTGTTGGCCCACCCTGATTCCAAGCCCCCTACCAGCTAGTTCCAATGGGCTGCTCTTTCTGCAAGCTGTGGACAAAGCAGGCAGCTGCCAAACAACACTATAAAGGAGCATAGCACAATTTTAAACGAGCATGTTCTCTAATTCAGAGGTTCTCAAACTGTGGTCTATGGACCACCACTGGTCTGCAAGCTCCATTCAGGTGTTTCGCGGATAGTTCCCTCTAAGGTGCACTCCTGGGTGGCCGCATGAGAGACTGAAGGGCCACCCACCTAATTAGTAGAGCCGCACAGGCGTGGCTCCTCTAATTAGGTGCCTGGACCCTGGAGAAGATGCACATGTAAGGTGAGGTGGTGGCCTTGTGGGGAATAGAGAGCAGGTAGGAGGGGGCAGTGGTGTGAGAAGAGGGAGTTGGGGGAATTTGGGACGTGCAGGGCTATGGTGGCCAGAGAAAGAGGCTCAGGACTGCAGCTGCTGGGGAGAGACCCCCTTCCTTCCCAGCTTCAGCTCTGTGGCTGATGTGGCAGGGGAGAGACCCCCCTCCTTTCCACCCAGAGCTCACAGGCTGCTGCGGTGGGGGAGAGAGGGAGAGAACCCCCCACCCCCTTCTTCCCAGTCCCAGCTTGGAGGCTGCTGCAGCAGGGGAGAGAGGGCACATCTATCACATTAGAAAGGTTAAACTGATATTAAAATATGAGTTGTGTGCTTTTATGTGTAGAACAAAAAAAGTTAATTATTATTTAGGGGGTTTTTTATATAGCACTTTTATCCAAAGCGCTTTACAGTAGTTAGCTAACGGTACATACAACATTTGGAAAGATCATTAAGTGGTCCGCCAAGACCCTCAGCAATTTTCAAGTGATCCATGGAAATAAAAGTTTGAGAGCCACTGCTCTAATGATCAGCAGTGTAGCAACAAAACGTTAACCGGGATGACTTTACATGAGGAGTTACCGTATATTGGCTTACAAGGCAGGTGTGGGGGAGACTTGGACCTGTTCTGGGCACCACCAAAAGTTATACAAACCTGTCACTACTGATTGTGTGTGTGTGCGCGCGCGCGTATGTATTGTGGGCCTTAAACTAGAGTAATTCCACTCATGTCAGTGCATCGACCCTGGATATACACCAAGGTAAATGAGAGAAGAAACATGCTCTGTGTATGGGAAAATGTATGGGTGTGTATGAGGGTACAGCATGCATGTACTCTGTGTGTGAGTGACAGCGAAAGAGAGGCCATTAGCCAGCCAGCCAGAATTTTTGTGTCTGTGTATTGTATGTATTTCTGTGAGTGACAGTAGTATGGGAATATGAAGGAGTGCATGAGACAGTGAGTGAGTATACATAAGACAGAAAGTGTGTGAAAGATAGAGACTGTGTGTGTGTGTGTGTGTGTGTGTGTGTGTGTGTGTGTGTGTGTGTGTGTGTGTGTG
>NW_027425613.1:0-7334 GCF_003597395.2 Chelonoidis abingdonii
GGCCCTCGGATGAGTTTTCCATTCCGAAATGGAATCAGGCAGGTAGCGGTGGTCCAGTGGTTAGCACCTAGGCGATGTTGGGCAAGTCCCAGTCCTTCTCTGCCTCAGTTTCCCCTCCCATCCTCTGTCTGTCTTCTTTAGCTTGAAAGCCCTTCAGGGCAGCAGCTGTCTTGTGCTCATGTACAGCTCCTGGTACAACGGCGCCCCGATCTCAGTTGGGGGCCCCTAGGTGCTATCATATTGCAGATCCTAACAGAGTCCAGATTTCCTGGGGATTTGTGAGATCTCCGGACTGGAAAGGGTCCATTTGCTAGGGAGGGCAGGCTACTGTCAGCATCCTGGGCTCACCTTCCCCCTCACTGGCTCTCACCGGGGCTGAGTCAGCATGGCTGGGAGCACTGGGTGAAGGGCAGAGCGTCAGCCTGGCAGAGGGCTGTGCGGAGAGCCAAGGAAAGGGGGAAGGTCAGAACGCAATCTGCAGGAAGGTCGCATCTCACAGCAGTGTGGAAAGATCCCTCCCTCACATGTATGTACACACTGATACACACAGTCCTGTACAAACATGAGCATGGCCCCCCACACACCCCATACAGCTATATGCATGCACCCACACACTTAAGGATGCACAATCACACGTACAAATGCTTACATATGCATATAAACACACAACCAAGCACATACACATACAAGTATATACCTACAGACATACAGGGGCACACATAGATACATATGGAGATGCACATGTATACAGACATATGTACAGGTGTACACACAGGGTAAGATCCAGGAGACCTGGGTTCGAATCCTCGCTCTGCCACTGGCCTGCTGGATGACCTCGGGCACATCATGTCGTCGTCTTGTGCCTCAGTTTCCCCATCTGTACAGTGGAGGTAATGATACTGACCTCCTTTGTAAAGCACTTTGAGCTCTACAAGTGAGAAATGCTCTAGAAGAGCTAGGGATGACGATTATTACCATACAGGTGTCCTGCTATGCCAGGCTTCTGCCCCCCACAGCCAGTAAGTTAGACCTCGTTCCAGAAATCTTTGAGTGATTTTTCTTTTCTTTTTCTTTTTGCATTGATCCTTTAGATCAGGCGTCCCTTCTCTTTCCTCCCCGCCCCCAGCTCCTCCACCTACCTCCCGGCGCTTAGGACTTTCCAGGAGGAGGAGCGGGTAGGCGGCACACTCAGTGATGGAGGTAGGAAGAGGCGGGGCTGGGACAGGGATTTGGGGAAGGGGTTGGAATGGGGCAGGGTGGAGGCGGAGTTG
Organism: Chelonoidis abingdonii; assembly: GCF_003597395.2. Classification (NCBI taxonomy): domain Eukaryota; kingdom Metazoa; phylum Chordata; order Testudines; family Testudinidae; genus Chelonoidis; species Chelonoidis abingdonii. Next base: position 1,272 of record NW_027425613.1, read on the forward strand.
GGGCGGGAACTTTGGGGAAGAGGTTGGAATGGGGGGGAAGGGGTGGGAAGAGGCGGGGCCTCATGGAAGGGGTAGAGTGTGGGGGCGCAGGGGGTGGTTTTTGCATCTTTGTATGAAAAGGTGTCAGTGATGCGGCCTTGGGCCAAAGTCCTAGTCCACATGTGGCCCTCGTGGTGATTTGAGTTTGAGATCCCTGCTTTGGTTCAAGAGCTAGGAGCATTTTGAAAAACCCACTAGCCCTGGCTTCCGCTTCCAAGAACCCTGGAGCACTACTCACTCACAGCAGAAATGGGCCTTCTTCCTGCCAGGGGGAAATGCCTATTAAAACCATCTCCCACATCAGTCCATGAATATGCATTTAGCATCTTCCAAGGACTTGTGAGGACCTCCCCCCAGTACCCTGGGGAGCTGAAGGAGTATTAGCTCCATTTTGCAGATGAGGAAACTGGGGCACGGGAAGGGAAGGGAATGTGACTTACCAGTGGTCACAGAGTGACCAAACCAGGAATAGAACCCAGGAGCCCTGTACTAACTTCAGGCAGAGAGCAACAGGAGTTTGTTGTATTAACTCAATAAGATGAGGGAGCGTTTGGTGCAGGGCATAGCTCTTTTCACACGTGTTTTTAGGAGAAGGGAGGTTGGGGCGTGCTAGGATAAAACCAGCGAATCCATCACACCAGCAGCAACATAGGAAGCTTGAGATCCCAACAGTCATCACTGTTGGGTCTCACAAGCATCTGGGTGCTGGGCAGAGCGATCTGCAAACAGAGATTGCTGAAATGCAGCCACCTCTGGGATGGATCACTGTGGCCTCATATAACAGCACCAACTAAACCATTTAAGGTAGGAAATGAAGAAGGAAACCACATCCCATTAAAGCCCCTGGCGATATTTAAGCAGGAAGAACATAATTACCCAGACTGGAACTTGGCCAGATATTCGGACTCTTGTTTAAAAACATATTCAAGCGCTTCCCCTGCCTGTCTCCCTTGGGAACGAAAAAGTGCAGCTTACCCCCTGCAGTGTGTGGTACTTGGTATCAGCCAAGCAGCTCAGGAGAGCCCTCAAACTAGACTCCTATCTTCTTGCTTTTACTCATCTGAAAGCATTTTACAAATTCTCATTTGACAGTGGGGGAAACTGAGGCAAAACGAGTGGTGTTGCTGGGGACCTGAGTTGTCCATGCTACACAGTAGCAGAGGTAGGATAGAATCCTGACTACCAGTCTGCTTTAACCACTAGACAACATTCTCCTCCCACAGCTGGGAAGAGAACCTAGGAGTCCTGTACATTAAATACATCTTTTACTATAGGAATTCCAGCCCCCCATGTCCAATAGAAAATCTGCAAGCCCATCCCCGACTCGGATGCTTAAATGGGGATGGCCCCAGACAGCTATTGTTAGGGGGTGCTGGAAAATGCATTCCAAGTTGCAGGGAGGCCTGGCCTATGCTACTGAATTACTAACAATCGGATCATTCAATCCAGACTCCGAAACAGGCACCTTGGCCACCTTCATCACTGCCTCTTATTCCTGCTTTTGAGACGCCTTGCCAATCAGACATGCCTGTAGCTGGACCTGCAGCTTCTCATTCTCTCCTTTGAGATCTCCTGTTTCAGCGTTTCAGACAACACCCATTCGCTCTTTCTATTCACTCCTCTACCTCTGTTCATTCCACGACCCCTCCAACCACAGCCACGGGGAGGGTATCCAGGACCCTCTGTCTTCCGCTGTCCTAACTGCGTTCACAGCTCGCTGACAGGAGTTCCTTCCTGCCGTTTAACTGCAGTCTCCACTTTTTCAATTCATTAGTTCCCAGATACATCTCTGCCTCCATTCTCCACCAAGCATCTATCCATTCTATCACCTCCAAAACAAGGTGCCTCAAATCCTTGAGACCGATATCCCGTGCTGTTAGCCCGACACACATTTACATTCTGTCAGCCAGCTTGGCCGGAGCCTCTCCTGGCATTCCTGTAAGTCCTTTAAGTGTGGCTAATCCACTAGATAACTTAAAATGCTTTTGAGCCACACGTTTAACCATTTGCATAGCAGCAGCATCAAAATGAAGGATATGACAAGTCAGTGGTCCCCACAGAGTTTGTACTAGAACTGGTTCCTGTAATGTGTCAATTCCCACTGCTTTTAACAACTGTGGCTCAAGAGAGGATGGTCCAGCTGGGTCATTCCACATGTCCCCAGCGCAGCATTAGGGTGACCAGATGTCCTGATTTTGTAGGGATAGTCCCAATTATTGGGTCTTTTTCTTATATAGGCTCCTATTACTCCCCACCCCGTCCCTATTTTTCACATTTGCTATCTAGTCACCCTACGCAGCATCCATTCCAGTTGTCCCATGCTCCATCTTTTAATTTAGCTAAGGATGCCCTCCTTAGCTCAAAGTCTGTTGAGCAACAGGGGACACTACCTTTTTGTTCTGCAGGCTTTCCACAACTGTCTCCAATTTTTTGTTTTCCTGCTTTATCTGTTGGAGCATACCATGGGTCTGGACCGCCTGTTGCCCTGTTAGAAGAGCTCGGGTTTTCCAGGGCTTTAGTTATCTCTCTGCTTCCCTGGTTTTATCCATTACTTGCCTGGCTAGTATGGTGGCGTGTTGTTGAAGCCATCTTATTGCGATGGACATTAATTGCAAAATCCTAGCTTTTTACTTCTATTATTATTTTTAAAGCTTCTGTTTCTACCATTGCTTTACATATGCCAGTCCATGTTTCTCGACTTTCTTTTTTAAATTGATATGGACCCCCCTTTACTGGCAATCCAGTCCGTCCGCGAGTTATCAAACTCTGTGGGGATTTGAAGGGAGGGGATAAGGGGGTTCCCTAGCTCACGGCTTTCTGTCCTCGCGATTCCTACAGCAGACAGCTCGCTTACTCACCAGATCAGCAGTGAGGGTCACCAGTGTCGTCAGATGTCATCGGTGGGGTGCTCTGCTCCAAGTTGATAACCGTCAGTGGCATGTGTGTGTTCCCGCTGCGTGCTGCCCCGGCTCTGTGCAGATTGCTGGCACAGCAAACTCAAGAGAAACCCCAATGACCACAGACTCCGATAAGGTATGAAGGCACCCGGCCAGGTTTATTGCCAAACGAAACAGTCTTTAGCTTCCCAGATTGGATGTCTACAGTTCTGCTAGTACATATGTGCCCCCTGACAATGGACTAGCTCAGTCAGTGGCAGGACTTACCACTGCCCCTTAGGCCAAAGACAACCCCTCAGGGGTGTATTCTTATACACAGGTATCAGCAAGTTACACGTCACTTCTGATGCGTTGAAGTACAACCCCTCTATGTAGTAAGGTGCCACCTCTCACCTTGTACCCCATCCATCATATTACCCTTTTGCCACTATCTTTAGGATGAGTCAGCCTGTTCCTTGTGCAAGTGTCGGAGTTTCCGGTACCATCCTGGCACGTTTGTATCTCTAGTGTCCAGTATCTTTTAGCTACGTGTGTGTTTGCACCATCGGCCCTGCCCTGGCCAGACTCTGAGCAGGGCCTGTCTCTGGCTCACAGCTTAACTTTGCTTTATGTTAACCAAGTCTTGACCATTACTTTAGCTCAGGCCTCAGGCCTCCTACCACGCCTCTGATACAACGGTTTATGTTTCAGGACCTCCTCTTACTACACCTCACAGGGTCGTTCTGAGGATAAATACACTGCAGGTGTTCAGAGGGGGATATGATAGCGAAGGGCAACTAAAATGATTAGGGATTTGGAGAGGGTCCCATATGAGGAGAGATTAAAGAGGCTGGGACTTTTCAGCTTGAAAAAGAGGAGACTAAAGGGGGATATGATAGAGGTCTATAAAATCATGAGTGATGTGGAGAAAGTAGATAAGGAAAAGTTATTTGCTTAGTCTCATAATACAAGAACTAGAGGTCACCAAATGAAATTAATGGGCAGCAGGTTTAAAACAAATAAAAGGAAGTTCTTCTTTACGCAGCGCACAGTCAACCTGTGGAACTCCTTGCCTGAGGAGGTTCTGAAGGCTAGGACTATAACAGGGTTTAAAAGATAACCTCCATGAATTTATCCAGCTAAGTCCATTAATGGCTATTAGCCAGGATGGGTAAGGAAATGGTGTTGTCCAACCTAGCCTCTGTTTGGTCAAGAGGGTGAAAGCTGGATGGCAGGAGAGAGAGAACTTGATCATTACCTGTCAGGTTCACTCCCTCTGGGGCACCTGGCATTGGCCACTGTCGGAAGACAGGATACTGGTCTGGAGGGACCTTTGGTCTGGCCATTCTTATGTTCTTCTCAGACAAGTTTCTTAGAGGTGGAGCACATGTGGAAAGGCTAACCCGGGCCGACTCTTCCCCTGCTGAACAATGTTGGTGGGGGGGGCGGTAAAGCCAGGCTACAATGTCTTAGATCAGTGGAGAGTTCACATGGCTTCATCTTAGGGGTAGGAGTCACCTATTCTGTGGCTGTACAGCACCCAGCACCGGGACTGGGGCTCCTAGGGGTTACTTCAATGCCAATTAACAACCCTCCCCTCCTCGTATCCCTAAACAGAAGGGAGTTGAGGCAGGGAGGATCCCCACCCAGATGGAAGGTGGGACCTGGCATGGCAAAGACTGAGAACAACTGAGCTAAGGTGGAACGTTGTCTTGTGAGCTCTGAGTTCTGTGTTGCCCAGCAAGAATCTCCCGCATAGCAACCACCTGTGATTATTAACGACCCTGTGGTTGTTTTTCATAAGTGTTAGGGTATTGGCAGCAGAGTCCCGAGTGTTACTGTAAGGTATATTGCTGTACATGCAGCCACTTCTGGAGTGAGTCACTTAGATCACCTCAAATTTCTCCCCCCACCACCATTTCAGCAGGGTACAATATTCTTCATCACTTCCTGCTCCAAATCATGATGGACCACGTGCGGTTAAATAGCTGCCTCTTCTCAGCCCAGAGATGGCTGCATTCATTGCTGCTTACATTATAGTAACACTCACAGTGCAAGGCACTGTTCCTCTCCCTTGTAAGAGACAGTCCCTGTCCCTACAGATTTTACAACCTAAGTGGACAAAAGAAGCATTACCATCGCCCCTACATATGGGGGGAGCTGAAGTGCAGAGGGAAAATGTCTCTTTCTCTACATCACATAGTAAGACTATAGCGCCAGTGAGAATTAAACCCAGCTCTCTAGAGTGCTAACAGACTTAACACAGCCAGTCTTCTGCATAACATCAGCATTGGCTGAAGTCAGTTTTCTAGGTTGATTATTTTTTTTTTGGTACAGAGATGTCTAGGTGTAAGGCCTTGTGACCACAATGCTATTCTAGAATAGCTCTTATTCCAGAATTGCTAAATTCTTCCAGAACTCCTTTGTGTCGATGCTCTATTCTGGTTAATGAGGTGGTATGAATTCAGGACCTGATTTGTGATATGGGTTATCATAATTTTCCCATAGCTGGCAACATTTGGCCTAACGTTCCCAGGCCAGGTATAAGGGACTGAAAATAACTGGAAAATAAAGTGTCTACCAGTCATACGAGGGAATGTACAGACTAAGTGACAGATGGGGCATGAGTGTATGGATGGTAAAATAAGGTAACCACATAACAGTGTTTAGCCTACTGGGTTGTCTTCAGTCCATGCATTCTGCTTTTCTGGGACGATGGGTAAACATCCGCCCCATAAAAAGACAAAAAGTGGGGGAATGTGGCAGGATGAGGCCCTGAAACATAAACCCTTATATCAGAGGCCCGGTAAGAGGCTTAAGGCCTAAACTAAAGTAATGGTTAAGACTTTGCTAACATAAGGCAAAGTTAAGCTCATAGGAGCTGGCAAGAGGGCTGATGTTGCAATTGTACTTACAGCTAAAAAGTACCAAGCACCAGTAAGATAAAGATGTGCCAGGATGGTACCGAAACACTCTGATACTAGCACATTCCACAAATAACGAGGAATATGCACCGCTAACGGCTGGGGACCGACTGACTAAGCAGCAGTTCTGCAGAAAAGGACCTGGGGATTACAGTGGACCAGAAGCTGGATATGAGTCAGCAGTGGGCCCTTGTTGCCAAGAAGGTCAACGGCATATTGGGCTG
>NW_027425614.1:0-1475 GCF_003597395.2 Chelonoidis abingdonii
TTAGGTCCTGTGATGGTGTCGCTGGTGCAGATATGTGGGCAGAGTTGGCATCGAGGTCTGTTGCATGGATTGGTTCCTGAGCTAGAGTTACTATGGTGCCAGCAATGCCCCTCTGCTATGTACATCGGCCAAACTGGACAGTCTCTACGGAAAAGGATAAATGGACACAAATCAGATATTAGGAATGGCTATAAGCTGCCACAGGATTCTCTGCTGCTTTTACAAATAAAACTAAGGAGCCAGTGTCTGATGGTTTGTCATAAACTACCAGGTCACCATCAAATCAAGTTTTATTGAATTTAGTTGTAATAAGATTAAAATATCACAAATAAAACTTATAAAAATGTAGTGTGATTTATAGTACAGCTAGAATTAATTAAACCTGGCAGCAACTGTTAGAATTAGTACTGTTCTCCACAGCTAGTACTTTGGCTGTCTTACAGATATTTCACATAAGCACATTGTCCAAGATGTACAAAAATGACTAGTGAGTTGGGTATCTCTGTCTTACATCCCTTAAAGGAGCCCAATTTCAGAAAGTGCTAAGCACCCACCCTCTGAAAGTGCCTCAAATTGGGCTTTCAAAATCACTAGTTGACTTTGAAAAACCTTATCTATTGGCTTGAGCCAGACCAAGCTGTGAAAGCTGATTATGCCCTGTAAGCATCTTTATCTAGAAGTCACTATAAAGCTATAAAAAAAAAAAAAAAGGCAATTTGGCCCCTGATGTAACTTTATGCTAGAATCTCTCCCGTCTAATAGATACTTGCCTGTGTCTGGTCCTGCTTTGTGGCCCAGCCAGATTGGTTCCCACATTAAAAACCAATCTGTCTTAGAGATGCAGATCTTACTCACTGTTCTCACACAGCGGAGAATGTTCACTTTGGAGACCCCCTGTGAACCCTATGTCATACAGTTGTGAGGGAAGTAAAGAGCTCCTGCTCTTTTACCCAAGAGGCAGCAAAGCCATACCCCTCAGAACTTTTCCAGACTACAACTACTTGTTGCTTCACAAACCCAGGCTTTCTCCATTCAACCCTAGAATACAGCACCTCTATCTGAGAGGAATTGCATTTGCCAGGGATGATCATCTGCATCCAAAACACCGAGAAGATAATGAAGTGATAAGTAACAGTCAGCATGGATTTATCAAGAACAAATTGTGTCAAACAACCCTGATAACTTTCTTTGACAGGTAACAAGTCTTGTGGATAGGGAGGAAGCGGTAGATGTGGTATATCTTGATGTTAGTAAGGCTTTTGGTACTGTCTCGCATGACCTTCTCATAAATAAACTAGGGAAATACAGCCTAGATGGAGCTACTATAAGGTGAGTGCATAACTGGTTGGAAAATTGTTCCCAGAGGTAGTTATCAGTGGTTCACAGTCATGCTGAAAGGGCATAATGAGTAGGGTCCCACAGAGATCGGTTCTGGGTCTGGTTCTGTTCAATATCTTCATCAATGATTTAGATAA
>NW_027425615.1:0-1130 GCF_003597395.2 Chelonoidis abingdonii
ATTTGAAAGTATCTTGTCCTCTGATTGGTCCTCTGGTCAGTTGTTGCAGGTCATTCTTTGTTAACCCTTTACAGGTGAAAGAGACATTAACCCTTAGCTAGCTGTTTATGACAAAGATGCAATTCTGGAGACAAAGATTTCTACTTTTGTGGACTATTTGGTGACAAATCCAGATGTTTTCTCAGCTCCAGGCATTATTCTGCTTTTTGGAATCAGACTCATATGAAAAATCCAGCCAGGCTTCCTAGTTTACATAATGTAGAGACCCTATTTTAAAACATTTTTTAAGCGGTCAAGCAAAGTTTTAGCAAAAATATTTTTTTCTGTGGCTGAGATTATTTGGCAGAAAAGAGCCATTTATCTCCTTACCTTTCTTGTCCTCTCTCCCCAATGTCCCTTCTAAAAGAAAAACAAAACTTAGAGGGGAACGTTGTCAACCTGATAGTTAGTCAATTTAGAAAAACAAGTTAAAAGCAATGTCAGATTCTACATCTGTGTGTTCCCGCTAGTTTTTGTGGTTTATTCCAATCACACATTTTAAAAAATATTTCTATCTTCCCTGGTAATGTGTGGAAGATCTATTCAAAAGAGAGGAAAATTGACTGTATGGGAGGAAGAGTGTAGCAACATGCTGTCAAATGCACAAAGTAAACAATATGAAAGGCTATTTCTCTTTCAGTTACAAACAACATCCAAGATGACTGTAACAACAGTAGGTTAAAAAAAGATTTCAAACAGCAAGTATGATATTTGATGTGACAATCTCCCTTTCTATAAACTTAAAGATTGCATACTCAAACACTCTACAGTACTGTAGTGGGGACAGCAGGTAAGAAAGAAGAAGGATGAATGTTGCACTACAGGTTCATGTAGAAGTTGCATCATTCCCCAGCGCATTAGCCCTCCTCACCTTTTAATACTACTTACTACCTTGGCACAGCCAATATTCTGGCTGAAAGGCTTTGAGGCAGAAGACAAAAAGAAAGAGAAACATGCTTTGAAAGCATGTGTACACTGGAGAAATTATTGAAACATAGTGCTCCAGTGTGAAACTATTACTCTCATCATAATGCTACTAGAGGCAAGGTCTGAAGGGGGAGGGAAAGCTCAGTGGTTTGAGCATTGGCCTG
>NW_027425616.1:0-2515 GCF_003597395.2 Chelonoidis abingdonii
GATTTAAACGCGTAGTGTAGACCAGGCCTGAGAGTCCCATTGTGCTTGTTTTTTAAAAAAATTGTGGATGCACAGAAGAGACTTTGGGGCCAGTAAATCAATTTTCCTCAGTGGAGTTACAACAAAGATGAATTTGGCCGTCCATAGTCAGGGTTGTATGGAATGTCAGTGTAAGTTACATTTTCTACCCACACTCCTACATTTTGATGGGAAGGGGCAATTTGTCTGAAAGCTTGTGTGGCCAAAGTAGGTTAGGAAGAAAACTTTTTACCTGAGAACTTGGAAACTGGAAGATAAAGTTTCCTTTATTAAGTGGTACTTAGTGCCATCACTTACTGTTGTAGAATTTAATACATATCTCAGAATTTTTCAGCCACTTTCTCTCAGCAGAGGAAATATTTAAGTTTCATGTATGGATATAGGTCTGTAACTGGGCTGGCGGCCCACATCTTGGGCATGTGTCTTTTATTTTAAGAAGAGTGAAAACAAAACAGGAAAAATACAAGGGGGGAGGGAGGGATAAAGAGGAGAGAGCTCTGTCCCTTCAAGTTTCAGTCATCCCCTTTCTTGGAGGAAGCCCTCATTGAAAGCCTCAAATTCTGAAGTCATTTTTTGTCTGGAGGCACAGCTGTTGTTCCCACCTTCCAACAACTTAAAAGGGTTGTCATTTTCAGCTCATTTCTCCAGGTCTGAAATCTAAGGTAGTCCCTACAGGCATGGCTTAGTACCCTCCACTGGTACCTTGTTACAGATTTGACACTACCCCAGCAATGTTCCCTCTAATTTTTTACATCCATTTGCGAATGAATTTTATGTGCACCAATATGGAGGTGATGTGTGGTGGGGGTGAGGCCAATGGGTTTGGAGTGTGGGAGGGGGCTCAGGGCTGGAGCAGAGGGTAGGGGGGTGAGGGCTCCAGTGGGGGGGTTCTGGGGTGGGGTCAGGGATGAGGGGTTTGGGGTGCAGGAGGGGGCTCAGGGCTGGAGCAGAAGGTTGGGCAGCAGGGGTGTGGGAGCTGTGGTGTGGGGCTGAGGATGAAGGGTGTGATACGTAGACAGAAAGCGTTAAGCAGCTTGCAGGCCGATTGACCCAGAGTCAACCATTAGAGAGATGTGAGAATGGTATGTACACGGTAATTAAGGCCATTGCTTGCTAGATACGCTAGAACTTTGAAATGTATAGCAAATCACTGGAGAATGATGGAAAACGGGCAATTGACTTATGTTAATCTGGTTGGGTAATTACCAGCGATGCTTAGGAAATGGATCTACTTTAAAAGTCCTCATGATTGCCTGTTGTTCGCCGAATGACTCCGAGCTGTCATGAGAAGGCCGGAAAACTGTGTAAAAGAACATTGGGTCCTGATCCTGTCATCTCAGATCTGCTTAAGCTTAATCAGGGGAAGTTTGAGTTGCAAGATTGAGATCCCAGTCCTTAACTGGAACACCCTGAATATGGACATTGGACTCTAACCTATGGACTAAATTCTAAAAGAACTCTTTGGAACTACAAAGCTCACTGTCTCTGCTATGAATCTGAATCTCAAGAACTGTACTCATGTCTGTATGTATACTAATCTTCTAACCATTACTCTCTCTCTTTTCTTCTTTAATAAATTTTAGTTTAGTTAATAAGAATTGGCTGTAAGTGTCTATTTGCGTAAAATCTAGAATATTCATTAACCTGGGAGGTAATGTGTCCAATCCTTTGGGACTGGTAGAACTATTTTATATGATGAATAAGATTTTCAGTAATCCTCATCATATTTTACTTGGGTGTGTGGGTGGAGGCCTGAGGCTGGGTTGCTTTAAGAGAACTGTGTTGTTGGCTTCTGGGTAACCAGTGAGGTATTATAGAAGCTGTCTTGTGCTGGCTTGGTGAATGTAAGTACACCTCTACCTTGATATATTGCTGTCCTCGGGAGCCAAAAAATCTTACCGCGTTGTAGGTAAAACCACGTTATAACAAACTTGATTTGATGCACCAGAGCACACAGTCCCGCCCCCGCAGAGCTTTGCTTTACCGCGTTATATCCAAGTTCGTGTCATATCGGGTGGCGTTATATCGGGGTAGAGGTATATTGGAATATCCACCAGCTTTGGGGATTTGCTGCCCCATTCTTTGCAGTTCACCCTAATTGAGTGACCTCAGTTGGCTCCCCTGGGACGCTGGTCACAAGGGGCTTGGGGTGCAGGCTTCCCCGGGGCTACGGCAGGGAGACAGGATTCCAGCCCTCTCTCACGGCAGTAGCCCTGCCTCCCCAGGGGAGTGGTGCCTGTTCCCGGCCGCGGCAGCTCCAGAGAGGTGCCTCTCCCTGCCTGCGTGGCTGCCCAGCCTTACACCTTGGAGGTTTTTTATTTTGTTTTTTCTTTCTCTTGTTTTGATGACTTTTCTTTGTTGTGTCTCCTTCACTCTGATGAGGGTGGGTTTTTCTGGGGCATCGCACCTTCCTACAGAAGCCAAGTATTCTCTAGAGTTGATATTCTTCCTCTTAGCCAAGTAAAGCCCCATCACA
>NW_027425617.1:0-8177 GCF_003597395.2 Chelonoidis abingdonii
CAAGGGCAAATATACATTACTTTCCTAATATTTTCCATATGAGGGATTGCCCTGGGCATGTTATTTGATTCCTTATTAGAGGGGAGGTGATCCATGAAACAATGTCTCTTGATGATGTGTTTCAAAATAACAATCTTGCAGTGTTTGTCTGAAATACTCCTACTCTGTTAGCAGGTGTTGATAACCTAGGAAAGAGAAAAGTGGATTCTGCTGTTGCACTGAGGCAGGTGACTCTTTAATCCACCTGGCTTAATGGAGATGGGAGTGGCTTTCTAAGAGAGAAGATTTATGGTATGGGCTGAGTAGTCCTGAGGGAGGAAGCCTAAGAAGAGTAGCCAGGCTTGGGGAGAGAATTGAACTCATTTGTGTTTTATAGCCAACCCCTGTGAAAGGAGTGAGTTTGGACTTCATTGTTTATGCACTGTGTTTGGGAAAGTTGCCTGCTTGTATCCATTGTGAACAATTTTGAGAAACCCTGGTGTTAAGATAGGTAGCCATTATGATTTTTATTAATGCTCACTTAGAGCAGGTGTACATTAAAAAGTTACGTTGACCCAGCTACGTTGCTCTGGGGTGTGAAAAATCCACACTCTTGAGTGATGTAGTTAAGCCAGTCTTGCTCCCAGTGTAGACTGTGCTAGGTCAAAGGAAGAATTCTTCCATCTACTTAGCTATCACCTTTCAGAGAGGTGGATTAACTACAGCAATCAGAGAACCCCTCTCATTGCTCTAGTGAATGTCTACACTGAAGTGCTACACTGGTGCAACTGCAATACTGCAGCAGTATGGCTCTTGTGGTTAAAGTGTAGACATTGCCTAAGGTGGCACTATGAATGGATATGGGGTTCTATGAATGGAGCATGACATGCGTCCTGACTCAGAGATCTTGCTGCTAGAGCTGGTAGGAAAATGGGATTTCTGCCCCAGGGGAAGTTCTGATATTTCTAAATTTTGTTTTCATTCTGAATCAGAATAAAAAGTTGAAATCTTTCCTGGAACAGAAATTCTGAAACAATGGTTCTGAATGAAATTTTCAATCTTCATGTTCAATGCTCATTGTTTCAATAACATCAACACATTATAACATAATATAAAATTAATTTCATTAACCAAAATGATAAAATTAAAGCAAAATGGCTTTACCCTATCGAAACAATTCTTTTTGATGTTTTTCTGTCAAAAATGTTGTCAAAAGAGGCTAGGATTTTTTCAGCTTGGAAAAGAGGAGACCGAGGGGGGATATGATAGAGGTACACCTCTACCCCGCTATAACGTGACCCAATATAACACAAATTTGGATATAATGCATTAAAGCAGTGCTCCGGGGGGCTGTACTCTCCGGTGGATCAAAGCAAGTTCGATATAATGCGGTTTCACCTATAACGCAGTAAGATTTTTTGTCTCCCGAGGATAGCCTTATATCGGGGTAGAGGTGTATATAAAATCATGAGTGATGTGGAGAAAGTGAATAAGAAAGTTATTTACTTGTTCCCATAATGTAAGAAGGGGGGCGAGGGATAGCTCAGTGGTTTGAGTATTGGACTGCTAAACCCAGGGCTGTGAGTTCAGTGCTTAAGGGGACCATTTAGGAATCTGGGCCAAAAATCTGTTTGGGGATTAGTCCTGCTTTGAGGAGGTTGGACTAGATGACCTCCTGAGGTCCTTTCCAGCCCTGATATTCTAAGAACTAGAGGCCACCAAATGAAATTAATGGGCAGCAGGTTTAAAACAAATAAAAGGGAGTTCCTCACACAGTTAATCTGTGGAACTCCTTGCCTGAGGAGGTTGTGAAGGCTAGGACTATAACAGGGTTTAAAAGAGAACTAGAAAAATTCATGAAGGTTAAGTCCATTAATGGCTATTAGGCAGGATGGGTAAGGAATGGTGTCCAGCCTCCTGTTTGTCAGAGGTGGAGAGATTGGCAGGAGAGAGAATCAACTTTGATCTTAACTGTTAGGTTCCCTCCCCTCTGGGACACCTGGCATGGCCACTTGTTGGAAAGCAGATACTGGTCTGGTATGGACCTTTTGTGTCTGACCCAGTATGGCCTATTCTTATGCCTAAATATGGACAGGTCCTTCCTGTAAATGTTCAATTTTGATGAAATATTGTATTTTCCAATGCAAAACTTCCTTGAAAGATTTTTGATCAGCTCTACTGACAGACCTACAGCCTAAGAAACAGAACAAAGCCTACAGCCCACAATGCTAATTCAGAAGTATAAGCAGGATGGCCAACTGCCTAGAGGCGAGTCCATAGGAAGGAAGGATTCTGAAGTGGGGTTTAAAGAGGCAGTGGTGAGAAGAGATTGGCATGCTTGGTGAAGAGGGATGGACAGCTGCTCTCAGCATAGAGGGCAGATGAAGGCTGAGAGAAGGTAAAAGATGAAAGCTGAGATTGGGAAATGAGAGCCTGGAGGAAGTAGGGGAATAGGGGGATGAGAACAGATAAGCGGCAAGATTTACAGGGGGACTTAATCGGCTCAGCGATCTTGGCTTCCTTTCTTCTGGGCATTAAATTCAATGGTAGAGTGAGGCGCATGACGTGAGAGCAGGGCCGATGAGCAATGGGAAAGAAGTATATTTGGCAGGAGCATTGGATCTATGGAAGGTGGAAGAGGCCAGAGAAGGCTATACCATTAGGTCGGTAGAGGACAAGTCTTAATGATTATATAATCCATGCCGCATGGGAAAACAGCCAAACATAGACATTCTCTATCTTCGACTTCAATATATGCTGTCCTCGATGCCAAAATGTTACCACTGCATTAAGTTGAACTTGCTTGGTCCATTGGAGTGCCAGCAAAGTAGCCAAGTGTGAGAGTCACTACTTTATCTGCAGTTTATATCCGAATTTGTGTTAATATCGGTTTACGTGTATAGTTGAGGTAGAGGTGTACTTTATTTAGAAAACTAAGGCACAAACAGTAGCAGTGTAATCATTTCTTGTTGACTAACAATACCTAAGGACATGTTCCTGTTGTCATTAAAGCCAAGGGAGCTTTCAATTGACTGAGGACTTGTATTCACAGCCAATGAATCAGGGAAGCCTTTCAGTTGGCTATTCAAAGGGCTTGGCTCAGGTTCCCTAATAACTTAGGGCCCACCTAGCCTTTCTGTTTTTCATTGGCGGTCCTTAAACCCATTCCATCCTGCATGGGGCAGGAAGCCATAACTAGGACGCAGCTAACGTTTGTAGCTACCCAGGATGCTTCTGTAATTACTGCCACTACAGGCAAAAAGAGAAATCTTGCCTAGACTTTATGTGCTTCACTGCTGCAAATGAGAAAGAGGGGGGGGGGGGCAGGGAAATAGATGTATAGCTTCTGTAATCGTCCTCATCCTCTTTCCTCAGTGGGTCCCATTCGACTAGAATAGATGCCTCGAGACACATCAGTCCTAAAATGCTTAAGCACCTTCAAAGCTTGGCTTAATTAGTTCCAAGACAAATTAGAACAGTAGAAGTTGATAGCAGGCCAGTTTCGTTTCATTTTCTACTTTTAGGCATGATTTAAATACACATTTGCTGGCAGTAATGAGGAAACAACATTGGCCCCTCTGTTGCGCACACATTATGTAGTAGATTTTTCTTACAGAATATTATACAGCTTGTGAATAGTGGCATGGTTGTGTTTAATGTAGTTCCCTTGATGTCTTTCTCTGCTTTTAGCTTGGGTTTTATATTTTGCCTCTCTAGATATGCAATACAGAATATGAGCATCCATCTTTTAGTGCATTATGGAAAGCCTATCAAATACTCTGCTGGTATTAGTCTGCATGGTTCTCCAAGAAATATAACACACCATGAATGTAAGAGATAAAGAGGCCGAGGGCTGGAAGGGAACAGTGCTGAAGCGCTTCTAGAAATGTAGCTTACCTGTCTCGCTGTTCTTTTTCCTCAGTTTCATTTTTCTGTCTATGAATATATAAATACTTTATACTCTTGATCTTACTTTCTGAATAATTTCTTGTCCTTATATATACACTCAGAATGAATAACCGTTCATTAGACATTTTGTCTCGTGTTAGATATAATAGCTATTTAAATATGTTGCCAATAGGCTTTTAATAGAATTCTCATTCTGGGGGGTGGGGGGAAGAGTGTTAAAATATATTTAATGCCCTCCCTCCACTAATGAATAGAATTTGACCACCTCTGATTTCCTGTTTTGTCCTAATAATTAATTAAAGTTGCTCAATTTGCTAAAGATTAGCTCTTAATTTTAATTGTAGGAACTGTTCATATTAAATTAACCATGATATAATTTTCCATGAGCTGTGCTGCCCACATTACCTCTATCTGCTTCCAGAGTAGATATTTTTGCCTGATTGTTTTCGTTGCATTAGGGATGTGTTGATCATGCAGCATGTGTCCCAAGTGAGGAGAGACTGTATATTGTGTATTAAAACTGCCGAGATAAGGTTTATACCAAATGTATTTTGTGTCATCCAGGAACACTAACAAACAAGCTGAGGGAAACTAATCAGTTAAGGACACCTTGAATAATATGAACTTACGTGAGCTTCCCCAGGCGTTTCACCTGTCACCTTTGAAGGAGTGAATTGAAGTCAGGACTCCTGGATTCTTGCCTAGTTCTGACTAGTGTTTCCAGCAGTGAAAGAGTTACATGTCCAACTCTACTAATTTTTTTACTAGCATTTAAGTGTCTCAGCTATTTGAAATCCCATTCTAATTCTCTGGGGTCAGTTACTCATCTGTAAAATGGTACAACTAGACTTACCTATCTTGCAGGTGTGGCTAAGGTTAATTAATGAAGACTTTACGACAAGCGGTCCTCTGTTACTAGGTGATTGCCTCTCCTTGTAAGGAGTCTATAAAGAATGTTGTTTTAAAGCAAGAAGAGATTTTTTTTTTTTGTTTTTTAAAGGAGTTTGGTTTGTTGCTTCATTAACTTTTCAAAGAGATCTTCACTCCTCTGTGCCTGGGTCTAATTGATGAGGATGCATCTGGGTTTGAGGACGCACATGGATGTGTGAATCTTAGGGAAAAAATGTTTCACTTTAGAAGAGGGCTTAAAGAACAAGCTGAAGTTGGAACATCAGGAGTTACAGGCCAAGATAGTGATTATTGTTCATGCTGGATCCACAGGGAGTGACGGGGGGGGGGGGGGAACATTTTTTTAAAAAAGTTAAAAGAAAAGTCTTAACAGGAGGTTAAATAAGAAAAGCTTGTGACAGTGTTTTAACAGCAGCCAAGGATTCCTCAAACAGTGTAACTTTTGTGTCAAGTAACAGAGTATAAAAACAGCACTGGAGGAAACAAAAGGGGCAGGAGGAAGCAAGTCTGGTTAGATCAATGTTCCCAGAGAGACAGACCTAGAGAGATTCTTAGGCTAAAGAGAACAGTGAGAGTCTGGCGTGAGAGAGCAGGTGATTTGAACTGTAAGCTCTTTGGGCAGGGGCCATCTACAGGTGTTCATATGTTTGTGTGTATCTAGTGCAATGGGGCTGAGGCCATGAGGGGCGACTGCAATGCAGATCACAAAGCGAGCAAAAGGGGCTGCTTCTCCAGAGTAGTCCTGCTGTGAATTTGGGAAGGGAAGAGTGAATCAATCTGTGCAGAACACACTGCGATCCAGTGTGGACCACAGCTCGTGTTTGAAGCCAGTTCCAATGTGGTTCAGTTCAATGAAGCCTGTGTTCTTGTCTTCCAGCCTTTCCCAAAACCAGCCCCAGGACCATGCTCCCAACTCTCAGTCCAGGCCCACCCCACTTTTACCTATTTAAACTGGGGGCAGAGGGGGAAATGCATCTTGCTCTTTTCAGCCTGAAGAAGAGGGGTTCCCCACTACCCTTCTCCCCACTTGGGCAAGCAGCACTCCCCTGCAGCTCTCCTGTTTCATTGTGTGATGAGAGATCCCATCCCTGTCTCAGTCCACTTTACCCACTGCTTTAGCCTATTCTGCTAGGTGCAGGTTGAGGTGCAGTATATGGCTTGGGAAGGGAGGCAAACCTCATCCCACCCACAGGGCAGGAGGTACCCAAATGCACATGGTTTAATCTTGAGACCTTTGCCCAAAGCTGTGGTAGACTAGATGGGTTACAGCGGGGCTTATCATTCAACTCCAGTCTCAGTAGTCTGAAAACAGAGAGCTAATCTCTCAGAGTAGGTGCTTATATTTAAAGTCATGCACCTAGCCCAGGTTAGGGAGAGCTAGGGTCAAAAGACCTATGCAGCTGCAGAAGATTCCCTTCGGCAGCCACCTCTCTTGACAGTTCTCTCTCTTTAAGACATACCACTGAGCCTTTTGATTTGAGGTTCATAGGAGAAGATTCATCTTTCCTTGCAATTTTTTAGTGGCTCACTCCAGTTAACATCCTCTTCTATCCGCAAGTCTCAGGTGCACAAAAGGTCCATCAGAGCTTTCTGTAGTCCTCTCCAAAAGGAAACGATAAGGGGGGAGGTGGCCTGCTCCAGCCAGCTCTGTCTGTAGCTAGGTTTTACCCACTCCATGTAGCTCTTATCTCTGGTCCAGCCACTTTCAGACTCCACTGGTTTGTTCTTCTCCTTTTCTCAGGGCTCTTGGGAAGAGCTTCCTCTTTTTCCATCATGTGCTCTGAAATTAAGGTCTAATTATAATGTAATGGAGTCTATCTAGCCCACCTCTCCCTCTCTGTGTACCCCTTCCTTTCCTTGAGGGTGCATGGCATCCATACACATCATCACAAGTGACCCTGAAGTCAGTAGAGTTTTGCAAGGGGCAGAGGTGAAAGTAAGCTGGTGCACCGTACCAGGATGGCCCGGCTTCCCCAGGCGGCAATTTAAAGGGCCTAGGGCTCCCAGCAGCGGCCAGAGCCCCGCCGCCAGTACCCCAGGGCTCCAGGGGCTA
This sequence comes from Chelonoidis abingdonii, assembly GCF_003597395.2. NCBI lineage: Eukaryota > Metazoa > Chordata > Testudines > Testudinidae > Chelonoidis > Chelonoidis abingdonii. The sequence continues at coordinate 6,851 of NW_027425617.1, forward strand.
TTTAAAGAGCCAAGGAGGTAGAAGCGGGGGAGTCCTGGGCCCTTTAAACCACTGCCAGAGCCCTGGGGTAGCAGCGGCAGCCGAGGGGAGGTAGTGGCAGCCAAGCCCTGGGCCCTTTAAACTGCTGCCCCCGCGGGGGAAGGGGAGGGCACTTACTGGTACAGGGCAGGCCGGGGCTGGCTCTGACTCCCCTATCCCTGCCCCTTCTGCCCAAGGCCCCACCCCTTCCGGGGGCCAGAGCCAGCCCCAACCCCGCCTGTACCAGTAAGTCCCTATTTCTACTTTCACCCCTGGAAAGGGGTGAATAAGTTCTAAAGTTCCTCTTAAATCTGGAGGAGTAGCAATGCAGGTGCTGGAAAGCAGAGTCAAACCAAGTCCAATGAATCGCTATTGCGAATCTGTCCTGGGCATTCTGGGCCCAGGTTCTGGACAGCAGCTGTTGCTATTGGTAAGTCTCTAGCACAAAGAAAACAAATTGAAATCACACTCTGAACCACTGTGGCAGCACAGAGCAGTGGCTGGTTCCAAAGCTGGAGTTGATAGGGCTCAGATGTAAGGATGTTACTCCAGAAGCAAGGCTGTGGGCAGAGGTACAAAAAAACATCCAAGAGGGAGACGCTAATTAAAGAGTAAAAAGCAAACAGAAAACAAATTCATTGTATTTTTTGCATAAAAGCTAAATTCAATCTTTAATGAAGATGCTGAGGACAATAGATCGTGAGGCAGGAAATTAAGCCAATTTTATCTAAAACAAACTATCCCCAACTGTGCATCGCAGCGCAAAATGTACATGAGCTCTGTGCACAATGCAATATAATAATTTTATCGTAAATAGAGATGGCTTTCAATTTAAACTGAAAGCTGCAGCGATCCTCAATTTTTTTAATAATCTCTTTACAAAATAAACACTGAACATGGCAACATTCCCCTAAAGTGAGTACTAAAGTGTCATTTGCTCCCTGTTCATGGAGATAAGCTCCATGTGATTCAATGCTGCTTGTACGTATGAATAATACTAAACTTCCAGAACTTGCGTGGCAGTAATACCTAGCACTTCTCATGAGTAGATGTCATTATCTCCATTTTACAGCAGTGGAAACTGAGGCACAAAGGTGACATGACTTGGCCATAGTCACCAAGCAGATCAGTAGCAGAGCTTGGAACAGAACTCAGGTCTTAGTCCCAGGGCAGTGCTCTGTTCACTAGGTTACACTGGCTCCCAACAATACCTGTATTGTTGCTCCCTGGTAAACTTTGTAGCAGGCAAAGATTAATGCAACAACTGTTCTGAGCTTAAACTTATGTTGCCATAATTAAATATCTAGAA
>NW_027425618.1:0-1728 GCF_003597395.2 Chelonoidis abingdonii
GAGCCGCTTCAGCCTGTGAGAATCTGGCTCTGAGGCCGTGGTAGGTCCCTGGGCTCGACTGTTGGGGGATGGGGAGGGAAGCCTGTGGATCACTTGGCTCCTGACCCCACAGCAGGGCTTGGGCATGGGCTTCCCACCGCCATCCCAACTGCTGGACACAGGGGACAAATGAGCCAGAAATATGCTGGCGGGCAGTGGAGACACCTGCTTGTTCAGCCCCTGTCTCCAGCAGCTGGGACAGCAGCCGTCCTCCCTCTGTCTGGGACCTGCTACGGGGACAGGGGCCAAGGCAGCGGCAGCTCCCCTCCCCTGCCAGCAACCGAGCCCAAGCAGGGAGTTGTTTGCTGTCGCCTCCCCCACAGGCTCTCTCAGGCATTAGCAGCTCAGTCCCTCTCCCCGTGTGGTTGGCAGATGCCAATGCGCGTGTGCGCAGGGAGAGAAGGAGAGAACCCCGCTCTCGTACATAACCTGGGGTGGTGGCCCTGGGCTGGATGGAGGGTGGGTGGGGGAGGGGGGAACTGGGAAGGGGAGATACATGATGTGGTCTTGTGTCCTCCACTTTAGATTGGTCCCCTATAGTTTAGGGAAGCACCAGTCGTCTAAGAGGTGGCAAATGTGCCTCCAGATTTCTGCCAGAGACCGGGTGGAAGTTGTGCTGAGCACGGCTGAAGGGACAGGCCTGGGAAAGGCAGCAGCCGGAAGCACTCCTGCAGTATTCCGTGAAGTGGCGCCCAGAGCAGGGATGCTAGACCGGGTTGGCAGCACCATCTCTGCCAGATCGGGCGCGGGGAAGCCGGCTGAGTCTGTCCCTCTTCGCCAGCAGCTCCAGTGAGAATAACTGCTCTTCACTGCACACATTTCTATGGTGATATGAGGATTAAACCAGAAGGGAAAATTATTTCCCTGTTTGAGTACCTGTCTGGACTAGCCTGCCAAGGGTGGGCAGAAAGGAGACGGGGCAATGGTCGGGGGAGGCATTGGGGCCTGATGGTGTTGGGTCGTGGGGGAGGAAGTGGAGGCTGTGGGTAATGGGAGGGACAGGGGAAGCAGCAGGAGCCAGAGATGATGTGGGGGATGGGGACTGGGGGTGGCAGTGGGGGCCAGGAATGATGGGTTGGGTGATGGGAAAAGCAGTGGGAGCCAGGGGTGATCAGTGGGAGGCCAGGGGGAGCAGCGGGAGCCAGGGGTGATCTCAGGGGTGATGGTCTGGGGGAGGCGCAGGAGTAAGGACACCAAAATACAAGTTCACCCAGGGTGCTATATTCCCTAACGATGATGCTGGGAGGGCCGGTCTTAAACGTGGGCAACAGCGTTGTGAGGAACTGTGCTCAAGAGGCTGATGCTGGAGATTGCCTTGGCATTACTTGGGAAGGTGTCCCAGCCACTATCTGCCGTTACCATTCCCCTATGGTCCTGCCTGTGAATAGGGCAGACTTGGAGTGCCAACTTCTCCCCATTGACCCTGGAGACCGGTCAGTCTCAGGATCCCGACTCGGCTCCTCTTCAGCCCTTCTGCCTCCACCTAGTGTTCAGAGAGCACCAACCAACCCCCCATTAAGTGTCAGAACGTGGCCAACAGCCCCTGGACATTAGTACATCCTCTCCTTCCCTGGGGTTTCAGTAAAGGAGAGACACTTCTTTGGAATAGTTTGTTTAGTCTTTGCATTGCCCTGCACTGTGCAGGTGGATTGGCTGACACTTAACTGGGGGAAGAGGAGGATGGGGCTT
>NW_027425619.1:0-1076 GCF_003597395.2 Chelonoidis abingdonii
CAGCCCCCACTGCCCTCCCAGAGCCAGGGAGAGAACGCAGGAGTCCTGGCTCCCAGCCCCCCTGCTCTGACCCACCAGCCCCCACTCCCCTCCCAGAGCCGGAGAGAGAACCCAGGAGTCCTGGCTTCCAGCCCCCCTGCTCTGACCCACCAGCCCCCACTCCCCTCCCAGAGCCGGGGAGAGAACCCAGGAGTCCTGGCTCCCAGCCCCCACTCCCCTCTGGGACTGTGGAGAGAATCTGTCTCCCCCACCATGCCCCTCCCACCCTGAGCTGTGCAAAAGGCCCTCCCCCACCCCAAGGCCCTGACCCCCCAAGTCCCACAGCCCTAGAGCCTTGGCACATAATCACTGCCCCGGGGCAGGGGCTGCAGGCCTGAAGGGGAGCTGGGGGGTCACCCCACACCACAAGAAGGGGGTCCAAGCCCAGATCCCCACCGGGGGGCCCTGTTTTGTACACAGTTTAAAATACCAAGAAAGCTTTGGCGGGGGTGGAGTCCAACCAGCCGCCCCATCTTGGGGGTCAGACAGGGATGCTGCCCCCCCGGCCCTCAGGGGGCTGCCCCTGGGGGGCGCCCTGGGGCCCATCCTGTTCCTCCTCAGAGCCTTCCTCGCCAGAGGGTGGGCCCCGTGCCTCGGCCATGCTGCCGAAGGAGGGGGTGCTGGCGGCAGAGGAGGGGCCCAGCAGTGGGGTTCGCTCTGAGTGGCGCTGCTCTTCCTCCTCCTCCTCGCCCTGCGGGTGCCCCTCGCCCTCCGAGTCTGAGTCCTCGGCCGTCCGCAGCACCCGCTGCTTACACACGGGGCAGGTCTTCTTGGTCCGCGTCAGCCAGGGGTCCACGCACCGGCAGTGATACGCTGGGGGATGGGGAGAGCAGTTGGAACCCAGCCGTCCGGGCGGCTCCCTGCCCCCCACAACCACCAGACCCCACTCCCCTCCAGGAGTCCTGGATCCCAGCCCTCCCTGCTCTAACCACTAGCCCCCACTCCCCTCCCAGAACTGGGGAGAGAACCCAGGAGTCCTGGCTCCCAGGCCCCCCCCCGCTCTAACCACTAGCCCCCACTCCCCTCCCAGAGCCAGA
>NW_027425620.1:0-1227 GCF_003597395.2 Chelonoidis abingdonii
GGGGGGGGGGGGAGGAAGGGGAGGGATTAAATAAAATTCTGGCATGGATGCCACTGGCAAATGAGTGTTTAGAGCGAGGCAGGCCCATTAAGAGAAGTCTGGTAAGTGTGTTGGTAAAGCTTGTATATTTTTAAATTTGTGTGGGGACTTAGAGTTGATAAATATAATTAAAAGCTTGATTTTTCAAAGAAGGCAACTCCCACTGAATTGGGGCACCTAGCTCTCTTAGAATCCCAGCCAAAATAGAGAATTAAACGAACCCTACTTAAAATATCATCCAATTATTTGTATCTACTAAAGAACTGGCAGCTTTTATAAGACACTCTGGTAAGCACACATAACTAAATGATTTACTGCATATATTTTCACTTAAAATTCTGTTTCCAAAATTGTTCTCATCATCACATTTTAGGTATCAGTGAGATACATCTGAAGTTTGCCATTTCTCCGGTCTTACTTGAGCTGTTGCAATGAGCTGTGAAGCAACTGATTCTGTCTGTCAGCCTTCCTCCTAGATCCAACAAAACAAATGTGACTTGACGCAGTCTTCAAATGAACAAACAGAAAGATCTGTTTTAGTTTACAGCACCTGCTTAGCGGTGCTAATAAGAACTGAAATGGTAGGTGGGGAGGATGTGGGGTATGGAAGATGGGGAGAAGGAAACTAAGCAGAGGATAAGAGTAAGGGTCCATTCCTGTGTTCTCCTACGACTACAGGTTTGTGTCCTTAATTTTTAAAGACGAGGATTACATACTCCCTTTTTGCAATCAGCAGTAATTATGGCTTAGTGAAATTTTGTGACTGCTGCACTGAAGAGTACCTAAAATTCAGCTTTAATATGTTTAAATAGCATCCTACAGAAAATGAACTGAAAGAGATAGCTACAATTCCTAGCTGTCTAATTTTCATTGTCTATGTTGTTATACATTAAAGACCTAATCCAGGGCAGAATTAGGCATGTGCCTGAAGTTGTATGTGGTGAGGAGTGCTCCAGGCCACTCACTGTACAAATGGCTGAACTCATGCATAATTCCGGACGAGACTGGGACTGTAGGTCAAACACTGATGTTTTTATTCATGCAAAACCCTCACTGACTGTAAAGAGTTTTGTCTGGATGAAATCTGGGGAAAATTAGAATAATGAAATATCAGGGTTGGAAGGGACCTCAGGAGGTCATCTAGTCCAACCCCCTGCTCAAAGCAGGACCAATCCCCAACTAAATCAT
>NW_027425621.1:0-2864 GCF_003597395.2 Chelonoidis abingdonii
CAACCTCAGGTATCAGTAACTGCTACAGATTGCAAAGTCCTACAGGGAGCAGCTTCTGGCACTACACCTGCACAGCTCTGCTCCACGGCTCTTCTTGGGCTCCTGCTCTCTCCTTAGCTCTGCCCCACTCTGACCCAGGCAGTTCCAGCTCACATGGATGATGGGACCCCCTGGCCTGGTGACTTCCTCATTATATTGCCTGGCCTGTCAGTCCAGCTAACTTGGAGCTTTGGCCTCTCCCCATTGCCCCTGGGGACTGTCAGTCTCAGGGTCCTGATTTCCCATTGGCCCTTCTCCCCTCTATTGGGACTGGGAACTAGCCAATCAAAACCCCCACTAAGTGTAACCCCTTTGGAGTTTAGAGAGCATGGCCCCTTTAAATCTTTTTCCCGGGGGGAAGGAGGAGAGTAAGGAAAAAGGAGGGAAACTCCAGGGGGCAGCGCTGGAGCTCCAGGGAGGGAGAGATGCAGCTGGCAGGCCCTGCAGAAGTGAAGCAGGGAGACCCTGCCTGAGGCTTGAGCAGGACAGGCCTGATCAGGGACAGCCCAGGACAGGAGCCAGGAGGAGCCCTGTGCTGGGGGGAATTGCCCGAGAAGGACAGGCCAGAGCTGGATCCAGCACCAAGGCTGCCCAGGGCTGTGAGTAGTGGGGCTTGTGACTCTGCACTGGGAACAAGGAGGGAGGTTGTAGCTAGTTAAGTGGGGAGGTGGTCGCTCTGTGTGGCTTTGCACAGAGCGGCAGAAGAAGGCACCGGAGAGTTTGCTGGGGAGAGTTCACTGGCGCCGAAGACAACCAGGAGTGTTGCCGGCACACAGTGCCCGAGGGTGGCAACGGTTGGGTTCGTTGCCCAGTGTGCTTTGCAACCAATAGAACACATCAGGGTGGAGAAGTAAACGAACTTTATTTGTGATCACAAATAGATGCCTGAAGCCAAGCAGGACTCAGATCAAGTGCGCCAAACAAACAGCTTACCTAACTATTTATACTTGAACCAAAACTGATACATGTACAACATTATCTGTCACTCACACTGTCCCCACCCCAGGCTAAGTCTGCCTAGTAACCATCCAGTTTCCCACCCAGGGCCAAGTGAGCCTAGTAACTGTAGGAGTAGGAATAGCCCCTCCCAACAAGGGCAACCTGGGGTCAAACATGGAGTCTGGAGGAGAGCTGGTACACTATGGCTCACAGCAAGAGGACTTCATCGGCTCTCATGGCCTTCCATTCTCTTGAGTTACCTGATTTATACCAAGTGTGTCCCCAACAGGAGCACCCAAGACTCACCACTGGACTGGAACTTTGCTCAGGCCTCCTGAACTCTGTGTGCAGACCCATTGCTCAGTGTCTGCCCTTCCAGACTGTGCTACCGCTGGGCCTGTGGGGCCTTGGTTTGGATGCAGCCCTGTTATGCTGCTCTGTCTATATTTCTTCTCTCATCCCTCTGTAAATAAATATCTCCCTTTTTTATATCCATTGTACTTTTCGGGGGGGGGGAGGGTGTTCATTCTGGGGGGGGGGTTGGAACAGGTGTCCCTGGGGTGGAAGGGATTTCTCCTGCTGCATGCCTACGCACACCTTCTCTTGGCCATAGCTGACTCCATCTTGGCCACAAGGGCGCTAAAAGAACAGGAGTACTTGTGGCAACTTAGAGACTAACAAATTTCTTTCAGAATGAGCTTTTGTGAGCTATAGCTCACTTCTTCGGATGCATAGGGCTCTAAAGTTACACTAGGATACAGAATTTGTGGCCATTGTCTGGGCCCAAGCAGCTAGACAACAGCCACACCTGCCTTTTGGGGGTCTCCGCAAAGAGTAAACACCCTTGTCCCACCACTGAAATCAGTTGTCCCAACACTTTTTGAGGCTCACACCCCCCTTACCTTTGTCCATGCCCCCATGAGCCATACCTGGGAATGGGGCCACAGCTGCAGGGGAAGTGACGCAGACAGGGGTAAGGGGGCTGAGGCAGGGGACAGAGCTGGGGGTGGGGGCAGAGATCAGCAGCAGAACCACATGTATAGGACTGGGAGAGGACCCATGGGAGCCATGCCAGCAGCCAGAGCCAGCAACTGGAGCTATAGCCAGGAGCGGAGCTGGATGGTGCTCCCTCCCTACACCCTGTGGGGGCTGGCCTGGGCCCCAGTTCCATTCCTCAAATGTTACTTCATTCCCCCTGGTGGGACACACCCCACATTTTGGACCTCTGACCTAGATAATCGTGCAACAAACAGGGGAAACTGAGGTATACACAACATGCAAAACTATCAGAAAATTCCCACTTCTTCACAGGGGTGTCAGTGGGGTTTGAGCTGGGCAGCAGCACAGAGAGAGTGGGGAGGTTCCCTTTGGAAAAATTAAACTGCAAAACATCCCCCTGTGTTCCCGCAAAAGCCTCTCATTTATCCCTTAACCCCTTCCCCGTGAAAATCTCCACCCCTGCACTGGCACAAACAGACTCCCTCACAATGCAGATTTTTAACTTTTCTCACTTTTCCTTTCTCTTGTACAAACATTTTCCCCATCAAAATGATCAAGGGCTTTAAAAATGAGAATAAAAGAACAAATTAAATCAAAACCAAAGAAACTGCTATCGACCTCCCCACCACCCACAATTTGAGTCTGAATGTTCTACTGAAATGTTGAGGCAATGAAACTCTCATTGCTATTGTCCAGAAAAGAAACCTAAACCTCCCATGCAGTACCTAGGACATCTATTTCCAAACCACCAATGCTTCAGCTCCTTTGGTGAGATTTCCAGCTGCCCAATCCTGCTGCTATTCCAGGGAGCAATTCCTGACTCCTGTCAGCATTTATCTCAGCCCTGTTCTGTGCATCACAGGCTTCTCTGGGAAAGGGCAGTGAAT
>NW_027425622.1:0-1074 GCF_003597395.2 Chelonoidis abingdonii
GTGGTGACAATTTTCTATGGGACTATAGTCATTGTGTCTGTATCAGGTTCTGATGCACTGAGGACTTGAACAGTGTTCGCTGTCTTTTATGGTGTCCGCACCCAATTGGTCAATCCCTTCATATACAGCCTGAGAAACCAGGAGGCGAGGGAAGCCTTAAGAAAAGCTGTTGTTAGATTTTTTCTTTCACAAGAATACAGATATTTTAAACTAATATCTATACCTATCCATATCCAAAGAAGGACAAGACAAATCCTTAAAAATACCTCTCCGACCCCACTTTAAGGTCTGATGATTGTGGTGTATCAAGAACATGATCTGCGTGACCTTGGATTACTCATTCTTTGAGTGTGAGTGACGTTAAAAGTCAATACCTTAATGCATTAATGAGAATTAAATAACTTAAAGAGTACTCTGCTTGAAATTTAGCATTTACCTTCACCTTGTTTTCTCCTGAGTGATTTTAAAACTGGAATAAAACATACCCTTCCCATGATCCATAATATTAATCCTCATTTAACATAAGCATAGGCTACATGTGAAGATATTAGGTTTTAATGAAGATTTTTTTTTTTAGAAAAGTTGTGTCTAATCATTAGATTGAAAATAAATTATACACATGGCCAAGTGAATAGCTCAGGACTCTTTTAAATTGGACCCTGGTGACATCAGAGGTAAATCAACCAATCCCCACTCTTCATCTCCTGCTAATGTGAATGGTGCAGTTCTGTTACCTGAAGGGACTGATTAAGGGAAGGTAAATGTACAGGTGGGCCAAGAGCTCTCATTCATGCCTTGGCCCTTGTGAGCATTATTCAAGGTTCCATGGCCACCAACTATTCATTCCTATGCTTTATCAGAGAGGTGGTGGGTCTCTGCTACATAGCCAAGGGAAGGATTTATGACTCAAGGAGACAGTTCCCTCCTCTCTGCTCCCGCCTTCTTACTTGGCTGCAGTAATTTGCTGCTGGCCAGGTCATTGGGACTGGAAACTAACATTCTGCCATTCCTTGATCCTTCCCACCCACAGCATGTCAAATTTGTCCACATCTTTCTTAAAGTGTGGTGCCCAAA
>NW_027425623.1:0-6687 GCF_003597395.2 Chelonoidis abingdonii
ATAGCAGCTCTGCTAACTCTGTCTCTTCCTTTGATAGAGGGTTCTGCTGGGATGGGAGCCTCCATTCTGGGCCTCTCTCCTTGGCTGCATCCTTCCCTCTGGCCTGTGTCTCTCCCACCCTGTCCCCCAAGGAGTGCGTGCCCTATACTCTGTGCTTGTTTTGCTCATGCAGAGGCTGGGATTTCACATGGGTCCCTATCAGCATTGGAGTGGGGTCATGGGATCCAGTCTGGGCAGGTTTCACCTACAACAAGATGGAAGCGCTCTGGGATGTGGCTGTCATGGTTCATTACCCGCCAAGAGCAATGCAATCAGTATCTGCCATGACCTAACGTCATATTTATTACTTAGCTGGAATCCAACATCAGAGAACCCGAGCTGAAGGCAGAGGCCATGTAGGCTGTAGCAACTCTGTGGGATTGATCTTGATTCGCCCTCCTTTTGTCTCTGCATCCCCGTGTGAGTTCCTGGGATGCTGAGTCTCTAGGGTTCTCACAAACACAGTCGCCTTCCTCGCACCCCATGTCTTTGTTCCAAGCTGCAGCAGAGCTGTGTCCATGTCTCCTGCTCCCTTGCATGCTAAGTCACTGGCAAACCAAGGAGTTAATGTTGCCCGGAAGTTCCATGCACCCTTCCAGAATGTCAAGCCCAGCAAAACTCTCACATCTGAAAACCAAGCAATGAGCAGTTAAGGTGCCTGCCCCTGGGCTCCAGCTGTCCTCAGCGCGTTACATGTTGCTGTACTGAATGGGGGAGTGGTTAGCTGGAGCAACTGAGCAGAGCTGTGATTGAGATGAGGTGGTTTGGGGGAGCTGTTCCCTTCAACAGAGGTGAGCCCCTCTTCCTGCTCCTCCCCCACAGTGTGTGATCAGAGGAAAGGTTCACAGATACCCTGAGAGATGTATTTTGCCTCATTCCAGTGCTGAGTTGTGCACGTTGTGTCACTAATGAGGCCCAGGGTCTTCCTGCCTGGGAGACGGTTATCAGTGAGGTGTGTATGCATGAAAGGTAAATGACAGTGTAGTGTTAGATGTCATCATGTACCTGAAGGGTAGGAGGTTGAAGGGGTTGTAAAATTGAACAGATGTGATATGGAACAGGATCAAGCTGTGTCTACACTGAAAACGCTGCAGCGACAGTTCTTCTACCTGTAGCACTGTCTGCACGATAACTTAGACCAAAATGTGATGTGTGGCCACTCTATCACTCCTCCTACTCCATATCTCCAGGAGGCAGCCCAAATTTCAAGACAATCCAAGTAAGTATGGGGATTTCAGAGCACTTAGAAGAATTGGTTTTAAACAGAAGCCTACTCAATTTTAACTGTAGCCAACCTAGCACTCAGCTGTAAAACTCTATGAAATTAATCAGCAGCAGCTTCTTTGCTATCTCCAGATCGCCAATGTCAGAATAAAATGCCTCACCCCCGGGGTCAACACCAGCGTTGTATATTGTTAACGCCTTTTTATGCATTGGAAAGTATCTTGGGAAGGGTTGAAGTTGTGAGTGTGGAGTGGAAGATTCCTTTGCAGGTTACAAGAGGCCGAAGGGGGAGGAAGGGAGAAAGGAATGGGTTAACTTGTTGATCCAACTAGGCCCAAAGATAAGGAACGAAATTGAAGCCCAAGGCCAGTGCACAAAAACAAGCTCTGTAGCTCAAACAGCCAGAAGCCTGTAGCCAAACAGCCAGAAGGCTGTAGCTCAATCCCGGCCAGCCATGAGAAAGGGGAACTGAGCCAGACAGAACTGAAGGGTTTGCAAAACTAGTAAATTGCAAAACTCAGTGAGTTGAAGAACAACAGTCTCGTGACCCTGAAACTAGTGTGTTTTGGGGAAACTAAGGGAGCTGCAGAAGGCCGGTTTGGACTGATACCAAGAGCACTGGGGACGAGGGTCCCTGGATGAAAACGCCCCCAGAAAAACCCAGGGATTAAAACTCTTCTGAAAGCTGAAAGCAAGTCAAAGATTTAGAGAGGACCCTAGACGGCCTGTGCACAGGGCAGAACTCTCATCTACCCTTACCCTCACCCCCTTCTTCTTACATTACACCCAGGCTTGGTTAGCCTTGGGTTGTGCATGTGTAAGTATGAAAGTAGGTTAGGGAGCGGGCACTAATACTTTCCTCTTCCCTCTGAGTTATGTGGGGCATGCCCAGCACTCACCACTGTTATTTGGTTAATAAAGCTTTAAACTTGGTGTGCTCCTTCATCTCCTCCCCTAAAGATCCCAGGACTTCAGCCTGATCACCTGGCAGATTGGTAACATAAATCCATCACACCAGCATGGGACAATTCTGAAAGTACAGGTGGTTCTGAGCAATGTGACGGGGCCCATGGATCTTGGTGTGATGGTATCTGCTGAAGGAGAGCACCCATTGAGACGATCAGGCCTGGGACCAATAGCTCCTTCATCCTCAGTGGATGTTCTCAGCCCTCTCCTGGTAGTGCTTGGGAGCTTGTGCTAAGGCACCAAGCCTTCTTCGTTTTAGTTCTACCACCAATCTGTTGAGTGTGGTTTTGGTGCATGCTCCAGGAGGCTGACTCAGCTCCCGCAGAGAACAGGCTTCTGGATGCCGGCTCACACAACAAGGGCAAGAAAGAAAGTCAGATACCACCTAGAGAGGAAGAGTCCCTGATCCAGCACACCTGAGTGGAGGCAAGTAAAGCAGTTAGACACCGTTAAAGGGGCAGGGACTCCCTAGCCTGGCAGATACAGGGCAAAGAGATGGCTCAGACTCCCCAAGCAACAGACCCCTCTCCCAGACCTCAGGGCATATATGAGGAGGAGAATAGCGCGCGTGACTCACATTGCTCAGCCTCCCTCCACACCTTATACCTGTCCAATATCCCACTCTACATAGCTCCCTCTCCTTTGCTGCAGCTCAGTCACCTCATCCTATTTCGCCCTGCTCCTAATTCCCCTCACAGCAAACTTTCACAAATGGCATTTATTTTTTGTTACTAGTTTAAGCACTTGAAATCTTCTGCATCCAATTCCTCCCCACAGCTCCAAATATAAGATTAAAAACCTTTGGCAGAGTCAGGTTGTAGCAGCAAGGTTTGTTCTCAGACTTCTCGAGTTTTAGATTTGAAACTTACAACCATTCACCATGATACTGCCTGTGAGCTGTGGCTGCATATAGTTTTATGATGGAGATTGTTACCGTTGCTAGGATGTCTACACGCAAGGAAGGGGGCAGCGAAGGGAAGCTGGATGCAGGGTGTATGTTTATAGTACTCGGTAAGTTCACCCAGGGAGGCTACCAAGCCTACCAAATCACAGCTGTGAAAAGGCATTACAGATCATGAAATCGTCTACCCAGGAAATCTGGCTATTGTCGGGTTGCAGGATTTGGTATCCATCCATGAACTCAATTCTGGGCTGCGTGGTGCCTCACAGCAGGGTGGCTGGAGATGACGGCTGCAGGCGGAGCCCAACTCGGAAGGCAGCATGCACCACAGCAGCAGCCAGAAGTGAAGTTCATGGTATGGTATTTCCATCCTCACACTGCACTGCGATCAGCAGCATCTCCTGCAGGCAGCGGAGTGTTGAGAGTGAATGTGTAGAGACCGGCAGACAGAGAGCCCCTCAGCTGGGTGCCCTAGAACCTGCCTTCCCGTTCCAGACTACCACCTCGTTGTGTTAAGGGGCCTTGGGCTGGCCTGTGTGTGTGCCACAGCACGGGTGGGGTTGTCCATCCCATAAGGATGGACTGTTCCTGCCTGTCCCCAAAGTGACAGCTCCCCCAATACTATGAGCTTACCTCTGGCTGCGGTGGTGCAGCACTGCCTTCAGTGGCTGGGCTCCCAGCCAGCAGCTCTGCTTGGGCCTCCAGCTTGAAGCTTGTCACTGATGGCAGCACTGCAAGGCAAGGGTGGCATGTATGGTATTGCCAGATCTTACTTCTGTGCTGCAGGTGGTGGTAGACAATATAAGGGTGGCACCCTCACTTGAGTGCTGCTGCTGGGGTCATGCTCCCGTTCAGAACTGGATTCCCAGCATCACCATGGTGCTTCTGAACACTCAGGGGGGATCCTGCAGATCAACCTGCCCCAGGAGTGGCCCATGCATCTCACGGGGAAAACTAGAGACACTCAATCTCACTCCCAAGCATTGGATGGATTCGCACTGGAAGTCAGTAATTTGGTAGAACCCCAGCCCTTGCCCCTCCTGCTCGTGACGTCCAGCACTAAGTCTCTGTATTAGGACTGCGTAGCCTCTAACAGCGCGCCCTGCCGATTCTGGTGATGTGCAGTAACGGTGTCTTTGACTATGAGAGGGAGCGCTCGCGAGGCCCGGTTATATGTATGCGACCAGAGTTTCTATGCTCTCGGTATTAGAGCGCACGCTCCGGACTCTATTGGAGCTCATCTCAACGCGCAGCCACTATCTCCTGCGCCATGAGACGCAAGCTAGCTACAGGAGGGCTCTGAGCGTCGGGTCATACTAGGCAGTAATGGATACGCTGCTTAGAGCTGGCTTGTCTCTGGCCAGGCAGCCACTCTTCTCCGGCTAGCAACCAGCTCTGAAGGCAGCACCGCTGCCAGCGGTGCTCTGAACTAAGGGTGACAATGCTGTGACCCCTTCTACAATGGCCTTGCAACCTGGCCCCACAGCTGCATTTTGAGTCAGGAATCCCCACGATTTCAACATCGTGAAATGTCAGATTTAAATATCTGGAACCGTGACGTTTACTATTTTTAAAATCCCCTGATATTGACCCATATGGACTGTGAATTTGGTACCCCACCCCCCCCACCATGAGGCTGGTATGTGCTGTGTGTGATAGACCCCGGCCAGCTGGGCACAGCAGAATAGCAGAAGGCAGATATACTGGCCACTGGGTTAGCAGTTTTCTGTTCCTTGACTGACCAGAGCAGGGGCTGCTCCAGGCTAATGTGACCACCTGACTCTAATTAAGGCCCTGCAGATACTATAAAATGGGCTCACTCCAGTCAGGCAGGAGAGAGCCAGGGAGCCAGAGGAAAGGAAGTGCGGCTGAAGGGCTGGTTAAGGAAGACACCCTCAAACCATCGTTAAGGGAAACCTAAGGTAAGAGTGAAGAAAGGAGAAGAAGGAGAGCTATGGGGAAGTGGCCCAGGGAAATGTAGCAACTCTGGCGGTGAAAGGTTGGCTGCCAACAGCTGCTACCATTAGGGTCCCTGGGCCAGAACCCAGAGTAGAGAGCGGGCCTCGGTTCCCCCTAACCCACCACTACAGGAACATCTCCTGGGAGGGGAAGTCAGGCCTCTGTCAGGACAGAAGGCTAAACTGTTCTGAAATAAGCTCCCAGAGACAACAGAGACTGTGGGAGTTCTCTCACCAGCCTCCTTGCAGGCCTATGATGAAAAGGGCTTAGTAGACTGTAACCCTGGCTCTAGAGAGAGAAGGGCTATGTGGAGGGTCGCAGTGAACCACTGAGACTAGCCATATGTTATAGAGAGGTGCTGGCGAGATGGGAGATGTTTCTAGTTCCATGGGGCCCAATGGAGTGCCCACCCTGTTGGTCCTCAGCCCTGCCCCATGGAGGTTGCTGGAGAAGGAGACTTAGGTAGGAGGTGGTGGCTGGTGCTGGGTCAGGGGGTTCAGACAGGAGCTGTCACTGGCTCTGGACTGTGAATAATGATGGCACAGGCTGGGCTGGTGCTGGAAGCCCTGGCTCTCCTGCAGCCTCTGTATGGGGAAGTTGTCCAGGGCCACGTGGCCAAAGATGGCTGCCATGGTGCTGAGCACCCGCATGTAGCCGCACCTATGGTGCTGGGGCAGGAGGTAGCTGTGAGCCGTGGCATCAAAGGGGTCCATGATGCTCCAACTAACAGGGTGGCTAGTGGCATCCACAGGACAGCCCAGAGGATTCAGGGGGCCTGGGGCAAAGCAATTTCAGGGACCCCTTCAATAAAAAAAGTTGCAATATTATAGAATACTATATTCCTGTGGGGGCCTGTGTGGGGCCTGAGACAATTACCCCACTTCACCCCTGCCCCCCCCCCAGGCAGCCTTGGGGAAAAATAAACATTTAAAAACTTCCGCATCTATGCACAAACCCAGTTTTGACAGAACTTCTTTTCAAGTCACCTTTACAAG
This sequence comes from Chelonoidis abingdonii, assembly GCF_003597395.2. Lineage (NCBI taxonomy): Eukaryota > Metazoa > Chordata > Testudines > Testudinidae > Chelonoidis > Chelonoidis abingdonii. The sequence continues at coordinate 6,085 of NW_027425623.1, forward strand.
GTATCACTGGTTCTCAGCAGTGATAAAAGGCACTAAAGCTCTTTAAAAGGGTTGGACAAATATTTTCTGTCAAAACTTCTTTTGGATCGAAAATGGGGATTTTTAAAAAGCAGAAAAGAAATCACGGACAATGTCTGCTTTCCTTCAAAATTTGTTGTGGTTTTTTTAATTGAAAAGCTGAAATTAGTCTGCCAAAACCTGAACATGGTCTGGGGTTTCAGAAGTGTGTGGCCAAATATTTGCTGCTTGCTGTGTTTGTTTAAATAAACAATAAAGAAATTCTGCTTAAAAAAAATCCAAAACTTTTGAACCATCTCAGCTTGTGACCAAATCCCTGAGCCCATCCAGTCAGAGATTTTTCCAGGTTTCTGATACTCTGCTGGCTTCCTTGACTCATATCTGTCTCCATAACTTTGGGTGCATTTAGCTTAGAACATAAGAACAGCCATACTGGGTCAAATGAAAGGTCCATCCAGCCCAGTATCCTGTCTACTGACAGTGGCCAATGCCAAGTGCCCCAGAGGGAGTGAACCTAACAGGTAATGATCAAGTGATCTCTCTCTTGCCATCTATCTCCACCCTCTGACAAACAGAGGCTAGGGA